>NW_005871084.1:26760-223146 GCF_000147115.1 Myotis lucifugus | reverse complement strand
GTAGAGAATTTTTATGAGTTTATTTGAGCCAACCTGATGACAATTGCCAGAAAGCAAAATCTCAATGGATTGGGCAAATGCTCTGGAGAATGGCAGTTTTGCAGCTTATTTTATATATTAGAGTCAAAGGTGGAGATTTAAGGGGGGGTTACATGAAATCCATTGGTGGTAGATTAGAGAGGTGGGAGAAAGCAAAGCGGGGAAATCTTGGAGATTAGATAAAGAATAAAACAGAAAGACAAATCCTTTTACGTTGGTGGGTACAGGATAGTTAATTAACATTTAGAGCACATACAGCTGGTATGTGGGAGAACAAGATACCAATGAGGGGGCTACATGGTCTCTCACTCTGGTGGGAGATTGTGCCCTGAGGGGGCTGGAAAAGGGGGATTACCCTGACATTCCAAGGGTTTGTTATTGCAGCTGCAAAAGGACAATAGACAGACCCAGTTAAGGTAAAGACTGACCTTTGTCAAGGAAGATACTGGCCTAAGACATGACTGACCACCCTGACTTGCTTTTAGTTAGGAAGTTTTAATTTCAGACAACCCTATGTGGCTACTTTAGGTCTCTGAGTTTGCAAGGCCTGCCATCTAGGTCCCCCCTGAAGTTGTTAGGTTTAGTATGTGGTCCCTTTCCATCCACCAGATACCATTCCCCTTGGGGTGGTGAGGCATGGTGGCCAACATCCACTGTTTTGACCCTGGAAGGAATGGAGCCAGCCAGGAAGTGGTTGTCTCCTTACCGTAACCACTGCAGTAATGAGTGCCGAGATCCCAGTGGGGAAAGCTGCAGGAACAGAGGGGATGTGTTGGAGACAATGGCTTCTACGGGCAATCCTACAGCAGCTGCAGTTAATTTAGAGTGAAAGGCCTTTTAGTTTTAAAGATTTATTTTCTTCCTATGACTTGGGAAAGGGCACATGGGAATAGTTCCTAATTGAAATAGGGAAACTGGACTGAATATGGCCTTTGTTTTATGATTTTTTGATAGAAATTGCAGTGTGAATGATATGATGGCGATGCAGGCATTCCAGGGGTCCGGGGACCCGAGGGTCTGGGACCCACTGTGAGCTCTTGGCCTCATGTAGGAACAAATTCAAATTTGAGCCAGAATATAGTTCAAAGTGAAAGTTTCGTAGTGAAGCAGTGAGAGTGAAGGCTACTCCATAGGCAGAGTAGGGCTGCCCTAGTGGGATTTGCTTCCTTTATTGAGGACCATTTAATCTGAGGATAGAACATTCAATAAGGGAGAGGAATATTCAGGATGGAGACTTCTTGGAAGGTCCCCATGGTCCATATTGTGTTCTTATATTGGCTTTCTGTTCCCAATCATGGCAGCCAGGTGTATGATTTGGAATGCTCATGTGTTACAATGAGCATATAATGAAGCTAGGGATTACTGAAAAGTGAAATTAGTCTCCACATTGGATCGAGCTGGTTTTCTGGGGGTTCTCAGCCATAAATTCATTGGGGGTTGGTCTTACTATCTCCGTGATAATCCGTGTAGCCCTTATCAGTTACAGCCATTTCATCACATACCCTATCTCAACAGTAGGTCTCATGTTTGCAAAATGAAATTTGGTTAATGGGCTCCTTTGAGAATGTGAGCAGTAGTATGGTTTGGTAAGTCTGGATTCACCAACATACAGTGGGCTGACAACTCTAGAGAGAGATTGGAGTATAAAAGTAGCCCTTAACTAAAAAAAAGGTACATTTAAAAATTAATCTAGGCAAATATCTTAAATCACCCATAAAATATATTTCCATGCCACCTCTCAGTAAGTACCCTAAACAAGTTTGTGTTTTGTTTTGTTTTGCTTTGCTTTGTTTTTCCCTTGAGCATTAGAACATATAGATGTTTCTTGGGTTGAACACCAGTAGATGTGGAGATTAGAGGTCATTAGACAACGACAACAAAAACAAAACATACACACACACACACACACACACACACACACACACACATTGAGGAGAGCAGGTCAAGCTTTGAGAAACGCACAGAATTAAAACATCCTGAGGGAGCACTGATGTGTTTCCCATCTCCAGGTCACTCTAGTGAGTATCTTCACTGCGTGAAGTGGCAGACACAGCCTCTAACTCTCCCGACCCCCCCACCCCCACACTTCCTCACTTTTGTTCTAGTACAACTACATGGATTTGAGTAAGTTTAATGCTTCCACAACGTGATTCTCCTGTGTCTCATGGGGAATTACAATCCATCAATTAACCGCCATCTCTTAAAGCAATTAGTTGTGATGCGGTGGTATAGGACAATGGAGATGGTAATGGCGGTGGTACAGCATTTACATCCTTGCAGTTTAATGTGCTTGATCTTGATGACTGTGTGGTCTTTTCTACAGTGACTTGAAGCCTGAAGACTCTACCCCCTACTTGATGTTGGTTAGGCTACGGAAATGAGCTGGCTGGCTGAAGATCTGAATGAGAACGATCATTCCGTGCGTCTTACGTATTCTTTGAAACAGAATCTAAACTTGCATGTAAAAATGGCCCAATGCCAGTATTTAATGGAATCCATTATACATCAATAGTTTTGCAGGAGGATGACATTCCAGAAAATCAAACAAACATATATTCGAGGGAAAGAACTCTTTCTTCAAAGCTTACTTAATGGGTGAAGAAACCAGGAGCTTTCCCACGATGGAAGATAAATTCTGCTTTCAAGTTTTTAAAAACCTATCTTTTCTTGCAGATTTTTTACTGAAGAGAATGGTTTAAGGTTGTCAACTTGAACCTTTGATAGTGGTTTTTATTTATGTAAGTAGAAGGAAGTGTGTATATGTGTATGAATAAATGTTATATTTTAAAGTTGACTTTTGGATAATAAAATATATCTTACTATGATATAAGTTCATTATTCTCAACTGAGTTATGGGCAGGAGAAGATTCTTTTCAGCTGATTCTCCAACACACACACCCCTCCCAAATTGAGAAACATGGCTACCTCACCACACCTTAGGGAACCAGGGTTTTTCAGCTCGGATTGAAAATTGGTTGCTGAAGGCAGCACACACTTAAGTACAAAGGAATGCACTTTGTGACTGCCTTCCTGGCTAATTTCCCTTTCAATATTCATTATATTTTCTAAGTAAAATATTGGGGGCGTGTAGGGACTGGTACACAGTGCTGTTGGCTCAGACCTCCATAAAAATGCCTGTATTATGAGTTGAAAGGAACATGGCTGTGATCTGCAGCCAGGAGGAATCTGAATGCACGAATTAGAATTATATGTCCAGTGCTCTTGTGAAAGTGTGCTTAAATGTCGGTACATGCATTCATTACAGGTGGAGCCTTGATTGTTCTAAGTAAAACCAAATTCTAACCTGTAGAAATGCGGACATACTGACAGCCAGGAAAGCAGAATGCTCTTCGACTAAAGGAATAATGGAAGACCTTAGTCACCCTAAAGGGTGAACGGCTTGAAGCCTTTTGATCATCCTCACTAGTGTGTAACTCGAAACATTTACTCAGGAAAGATGCTCAAAGCCTTTCAATGTGGAATGTGAAATTATCCCTGTCATCTATGAAATATTTAAAGGTCTGAACAAGTTAGGTGAAGTGATGTATTTATAAATCCATCAAAGTACTGTCACCCTTGAAATGGTACATAACTGTGCAGTAGGAGACTTCACTCAGAGACCACGTAGGTTCCTCTTACCCATTGGTGCTCCATCCAATGCTCTACCACTTAGCATCCCAGCCAGGGTGTAAACAATTTTAAAATAATATATCCTTCCCCGTCAGAGTGGCTCAGTTGGTTGAGCATTGTCCTGTGCACCAAAAGGTTGCCTGTTGGATTCCCAGGCAGGGCACATAACTGGTTGCAGTTTGATCCTCCTGCCAGTCGGGGGCACACATGCCTGGCACGTGCGGGAGGCAACCAATCAACATGTCTCTCTCACATGGATGTTTCTCTCCCCCGCCCCCTTCTCTCTCCATCCTTCCCTCCTTTCCACTCTCTCTAAAAAATCAATTGGGGAAAAAATGTCCTTGGGTGAGGATTAACAATACCAACAAAAAGAAGTCCTTCTTAGGTATTTAGCAAACTATGTCACTTTAAAAAACAAACAAACAGCCCAGCTTATGGCTCAGTGGTTGAGTGTTGACCTATCAACCAGGAGGTCAAGGTTCAAGTCAGGGCACATGCCCGGTTGAGAGCTTGGGGCAGCCTTTGTAAATGAACATTTAAGGAAACTGCATGGTTGTGGTCTAGAATTTTCCTTGAACAATGGTCCTTTCACCAGTCTGTGACTAAGGGAGATACCACCGCCTGCCTTAGCATTCTGCTATGGGGAAGAAGTAGGTTATAACATGTGGAAATGCTGTGTACTATAGAATACTTCAACATGGTAAGTGCTAATTTTATAAATGCATCATTTAAAGTTATTAGAAAATTTCCCTTGCAAAACCCAGTCTTTAAATAAATAATAAATGAGAAAGTTTAGAGAGAGAGATAAAATCACTGACTGCATCCTAAGGGATACCTTTCCTTTTTAATGGATGCATAATTGACATAACATTGTATTAATTTCAGGTGGATGCCATTTAATGTGATGCAAGTTTCATGCTAATACCCATGTAATGCTCCCCGACCCATGACATGTTGACCTTCAGCACAGAAAAAAAGGCTGCTTTCACTACACAAAATAATTGATAAAAATTCCTTTTTATTTGGAAAGTGTGCAGGTAATAATCACTGAATACAGTTCTCAGCCATAGTATTCAAACCCAGACACCACAAAATCAGTGGATGCAATGATTTCTGAAGTCACTAGAACTTTGGTACAACAAAATAATGACCTAACGGGGTCTGTCAGGCACCACAGTCTACTCAGGAGCATATAGAAAAAAACACACTATACTTAAAAGTTTTAAGTTACATTCATAGCACTAGTCAAAACAGAGATGTGTGTAGCTGACAGACAAAAACAACCCAACGTGCTTGGCCTAAAAATGAGGACGCTATCACTTAACGGTAGACCATTGGGATACATGAAGTGCATCAGTGTGATGTCAGAACACTGTCTACTTTTGACACATTAAGCAGGGAAACTTAAATAATTTCTTAAATAATTTCAGAGAGAGTATCTTTTACAAGGCTCTGGAAACAAAAGCCCTATTTGTACAAGGAGGTTGTTGACTAAGTTGTAATATACTATCTGGAATATAATTGGACTCTGTGAAAGAAATGCAAGTAACATACAAAATGAAATAGAACTCTTTTTTTTCAGTAACTTGAGATATATTAAACATTTTCAATCAAATACAATGACCTCAAGTTGACTACCCATTGGTAATTTCCAATATATCTACTAAAATTAGTTGTGTCTCCGGTTTTAAATTATGATTGTGATTTTTATTAGTTCTTAGTTTGTGATAATAGTGTCTGTTTATGAAATGGCATAAACCTTACAAGCCAACTTCTATATGTTCTCCATGGAGCCCGAAATGAACCCTGTGAGATACGCAGGGTTTATAAGTCCCACATGAGGAGAAACCACTAAGATACTTAATAACAGACATGTGTCCCCAACTTGTTCTTTCTGGACAAGGCTTCCTCTCAATGAGCATTTGAAAAAAATAACCTGGAGAATAAAAGATTAAGGATAAGCATATGTTACTACATATCAGTAGGGACACTATTTTGATGGGCCAACAGATATAAAGACAACAGCCACTGGTTAAATAAGGGACCCATTAGGTTAAGGACAGATATACCAGCTCCTACACAATTTCCTAAAGACCCTTAAAGACTAAGTCAGCTGAGGGATATAAGTCATGACTTCCACAATTTGTGGGAAAGAAAAGAACCTGAAAACATTGAAATGACTCATTCCAAAGATGATTCATTTGTATTTTTTTTTCTTTAAAAGATGACACCCTTTAAAAGAATCCCACTAGTTTGTCACTGTTTTCTCTCCTCTCTATAGATGATGATAGGAAATCTCCCTCTGCCCCTCTCCGCACGCCCCCCCCACGCCCCGCACCACAGGTGGGGGGAGATTGCCTAGCATCATATATGTGATGCTACTCCAGTTTATGAGGTTCAGAGAAATAAAATGTTCCCAAGTTTCCAAAAGTTTGATGTTAATGATGAAATATTTTTTAGCTTAAATATTTTTATTAGCTTAGTTCTAAGGATAGACTCCTCTACTTGTTAGATAGAAAGGATGAATAAATATTTCCCACATATCTACTTACAAAAACTCTTTCTGTACTCTTTTTTTTCCTACCTAAAAATCAACCTTTTAAGTATGAACTTCTCCATGTTCTGCCAGATCTAAGGACTCTACGTAGACAACTTTTTAATTCTTATCTCTCTCTATAGTGCTTGCTCAACAATGTCATCATGAGTGGGTCTTCACCCAAGCGTTCTAAGAAAATAAGTTTATAACATTCCCTATATATCTAGCAATAATTTTTATCCATTCTACTTTGTGAGACAAGTATTTTCATGGATTTATAAAGCATTGAGACAACACTCATCTCAGATAATATTCTATATCGACTGTCCCTGGTAGGAGCTCAGCACTCTCCCCAGAAATAAGTTTATATCATATTGCTCAAAAAATCATCAAGAAAAAAAACCATAGCTTTTGGTGAACTTTTAGACAATGTTTTCAAATATAGACAGCATCTTAGCATCCTTAAAAAATGATAAAGCTTTCCCTAAAATACTTAAACATTCTAGACATCTCTTAAAGCTAGGTAGTAGAGGATGAAAGTAAACTTTTAAAATCACTTTGGTTAACATCAGCTCTCAGAACGTCCTTTTAAAGAATTATTCACTATCTTAGGAGACAGAAATTTCAATATCATTTCTTTAAAGTTTGAGTTTTAAACTCCTAAATTCTTTATGGATGAGGATTTTCCTTCAAATGGGTGAGTGTGATACACAATGAGGAAAGCATGTGCCCCCTCCCCTTTTTATTCAGGTGAACAGAGATATGGGCAGCAAACAATCTTGTTTCATAGACACAAGTCTCCAGGTTATACACTCTACCTAGTTGTACACTCTCTCTATCACACATATTTACATAGTTCTCTACCTGCTGTGCTCACTCTATTGGCGAAAATATATACGTTTCATCAAATTTGTTGACTCAATTTACAGTTTAAAAATATTTGGCTATTATTACTTTTTAATATAGTCATGTCCTTCTCTAGGCTCAAGCTTCTGTCTCTTACAAGGGCTGATTAAAACTCTTGCCCAGTTCATCCAACCTGATTGGCAGAGGGTAACTGACACTAGAAGCATAAGAAAGACACCCCCTGATACAAAAAAAATGACCCATCTGGTTAAAAACAACAGGTAAAAGGTTTACTTTAGAAAATGCTGGCGTTGAATTGTGTGCAGTGTGATAGCTGATACTATGGAAATGGTGGCAAACTGGCTAGAGTGTGAGTTGGAAAGAATTTTAAAACTCTTATGTAGAGACCTGCAAGCTCAACTCCCAGCACTTAATATTTTCTCCGCCGATTCCTGACCTGCCACCCTCGTCACACCAAGACAAATATTGTGTTCTCTCAACTATTTTTGATACATTTCTCAAAGGAGTTTTCTCTTTTTACACAGAAAGGTAACCTTGTACCTATTCAGTTAAGAGTCTCAAGTAATGCTCACTCCATGAGAAGTGAGCTAGGAGACCAGGAGGCGGTGGTAATGGTCTCTGATCCCAATGACGTCCTTGAACCCTTTGCCAAAGACATCAAAGACCGTAAGCTGTGTTCATGTCTCTGTGAGGCCTTCCTATAATGCCATTACAGGAAGTGAGCTATAGGTTGGAGACAAATGTGGTCACAGAAGTATCCGAGGCACTGTGTTAGAGCGATGTAAACATTGAAATAGAGCGAACACTCCAGAAGTGGTTTCTATACCAGAAAGGAATGTCATGTACACTTCAAAGATTTTTCCAAAATACAATTTGGCTGACTAGAGCATTTGGGAGATAATTAGTTACAGGGCTCATCTTGGCTAAACATATATATTGTTGTGAGTTAAAGGGGCTATGCAATCCTTTAAAGGGGTCTATACACTACTTCAGGGCCCCAAATTAATTTGAGGTTGTAAAATAAATAATACAGACTAATTAATTGGGAAATAATAAGAGAAGGAATTTCTATTAACGTTGACATAGAATTTGGGGTCAGATGTCAAACTTGACAGAAAATATTTCTTAGATCAAGTTTTTATAAGTAGAATACCACTACAAAGTAATTTTCTTGTCTTGAGTTTTGTCGTACTTGAGATTATTACCCAATAATTGTTATTTTTACAGGCGTAGTTCTATAATTATGGGCATCATCACCCTCGGCTTCACGCTGCAACTATCAAATGACAGTCTTAAAATAGACCCTGAATAAATGCTTGTTAAATAGCTGACAATGACAGAAATTTGGCATAAGTAAGTCAATCATGTAACTGGAAAATCAAAAGAAACAAAAAGACATATCCAAAATAGGATACTTTTAGGATTTTTATAAAGGCTAAACATTCCCTATTATGGAAATGCAGGGGATATCACAATTTGGATCCAAATAAGACATTGACATAATGACCTCAAAAGTTCACCAAATTTTGCTAAAACAATAGCTACATTGTTTCTGCTCACTTTCTTCCAAAAGAAGCATCTTCCATGTTAGCCAATAGCTTTCTATCCTCAGGGCACAGGTACTGAGGTCATGAAGAACATCACGGAGAAAAATACCATTGGCGGGAATACCCGAGTGTGATCTGTCTCAGAAGCTGGCTTTGTGCTGAAGTCAGAGGAACTGGGCAGCAGACACCCAGAACTCCACCAGGCGCTAGCCCATCAAAGGTTCCAGATCACTTTGATTCAGGGCACATTTCTGGGTCTAGTCCACACTAAGAACACTATAAGTAGACATTCCCTCAGATCTGAGTTCCTAAAACGGATTTGATACCAGATAGATGTTGGTAGGCATAGGTTAAGGGGTGGGGGGAGCTGGGTTTAGGGTTTCCAGTGTCTGAAACTTAACAAAGTAAGTATGCACCAAATTGGAAAAATGAAGTTTAATTGGCAAGATTTTATAGTAAGAGGAACCATTCTGAAGAAAAATCATATACTCATAGTAAAAGAAGAAAACGTAAAGTGTAATGCCTTTGTTATTGATAAAATTCACTGAAATATTTAAATAATGGTTTAATAGGAAGTGATAATTATAAGAATAGGCAAATGAAAAATACTTTTGAGATCATCTTTAGAAAGAAAAGGCAGCTTCTTGTGGAAAAAAATAACGTGATTAACCAATTTTTGGTGATATATGATACAGTTCCATTCCTGCCCAACCCCCAAATATAGGTCAACTATGGGCATTTTGCCTTAAGCAAAATAAAAACAAGTGCTAAATACATTGTAACATGGCATGAGCTATCATCAATTCTTATGTGATTAGTGACATGGAAATTCAGAGTGACCATAAAATGGATCCATGATTATTCTGAAATTGTTGGTCTACAAAGTGACACACCTGTATTTTCACAATTGATTCAAAGCCAGAGTATGGGTCAGAGAGGGGAAAAATCGATTTAGAGTTTCCGGGATTTTATAAATTGAAAAGAAACCCACAATAAATAGTCACTTTCTGTTTCACATCACCAGCATATTTATCTAAAAGAAATTAAGGTGAAATCATTTTTGTTGACTGCATTTTTAAAAAGAGATTTTTTTCAAATAAACAGCAATCTTTAATTTGTGCTTGTGACTATTTATCACCATTTGCTAAGAAAAATGAAACGTGAAGCCAAACACTGAACCTATTTCTAAAATTTTGTTTGAAATGGAAACCTCTGGATCATCTCTTAATCCCAGCTGATAATGTCAACTTCTCATTGGCTTGAGTGAAAGTTGGCTAAGTGACTCTTCCAGACATCTGTAACAGATACATTTAATTTCATTTGTCTAATGCCATGTTCCCATAGTTTCATTTTTCTCCCAGGGCATTTCTCTTGTACATTGTCATCCACAATCTTGTTCTTGTCTATCTGCCATTTATTAATAATATAAAAATGGCATTATTACACACACTCCTACATTTTAGCAGAAGTCTGACATTCATCCTCTCATAACCTCACCACTAATTAAGTCATTCTAATACAGCGTATTGGGTGTACAGAGTAATGTCATTGTTAATGATCCATTTAGAATTCTTTATTGTGTATCCATTTTTAACTATGTTTCCCCAATGCAAACCTAAAAGTAATAATCAGATTCTACATGTGAAGTAAACCCAATCTTTTTTTAAAAATCAACTTTCTATGTTCTCCCTTTGGTAGCCCATCCCTTTCTCCACTGTGACAGGGTAATTTTTGTTCTCATTTACAACTCACTGCCATTTCATCTGTGTACTCCCTTACACACTTGTCTTCTATATAAAAAAAAAAACAACAACAACAAAAAAACACCTGGGCATCCATGATGGTGAGATCACGTTAGAAATCTTTGATCTTGTTTGAAGGGGCCTCAGAAACAACTGGTTAATTCTTTAGAATACTGCTGACTATTTTGGTTTCTTAAAATACATTTTCTGGCAGAAAAAGAAAGATGTGCCATTATGCATGGTCTACCCAACAGTTGTGTGGTCTGTCGCTGTTTGGGGAAGTAATATCTGGGTGGGATCTGGATGATGAGTTCCTGTGTGAGGTCTAGCAGGTGCATTTCTTCTCTGCTGGTTTCTCCCCATCGAGCTTCCCAGAGTTTCCACCATTGACAGAGTCGGGGACTTGTGTCTTCTCTACACACTGTTCCATTCGCTTCATTATTAAGTCCAGAAGAGTTTCCACAGCTTTCTCCACGTCTTGGCCAGTCGCTGCACTTGTTTCAAAATATGGTATGCTAGCATGGAAGAGATGAGAAATATTTTCGAGAGGAAGAAATCAGAAACGAGGCAACAAGATGTACAAATGAGTCACACATATGAAAATATGGCTGACAGAGATTGCACAATATTCAGGGTTTTGCTGGCTGAGTTGGAAAGCATCCCTGTTCTTACTCAGGGAGTAACAACTGGTGAGCTGCTCATTAGTGTGAATATAACCAGTACTATGGGCAAGAAAGCGGATACAGGAGGTACTCAGGAACTTGAAGTTAAGGCACTATAACTATTCTTTAAAGTTTAAGAGGGTAAAAAATGGTAAACTAGTGATCAATGTTACTTCCCTTCTAATCAATTATCTATAAATCTGATTTAGAAATTACACTGCCACTGAGTAGAATATTCCTGTGACTACAGTCTATACCAGTGATGGCAAACCTATGACACGTGTGTCAGAGGTGACAAGCGAACTCATTTTTTTGGTTGATTTTTCTTTGTTAAATGGCATTTAAATATATAAATTAAATGTCAAAAATATGTCTTTGTTTTACTATGGTTGCAAATATCAAAAAATCTCTCTATGTGACACGGCACCAGAGTTAAGTTAGGGTTTTTCAAAATGCTGACACGCCGAGCTCAAAAGGTTCGCCATCACTGGTCTATACTTACTCGGAATCAAAGAATACCTGTACAGTTTTAATGTTCTTAAGGACAATCCAAAAAGAATGGCAGGTGTGATGAAACTGCTTTAAATTTTAAAAAAAAATCATGACAACGACTGATTTGGAAGTCAAGTTATAACTGCATGGGGTGTCTTAAAATTTTTCATTTGCCATTTAAGTTCATTGAGAATAAAGGCTGCAATATTATGTCCACACAGGTATCACCTTTAGAGGTTTGCAGCTATCAATCGAGAGGCACTAGTAGAAGATCGTGTTGAAGAACATGAGTTCTGATCTCAGACTGCCTGGGTTCAAGTCAGCTCTGCTGCTTACCAGCTTAGCGATGTGGCCTCCCCTCAGTTATTAATCTCTCTAAGCCTATTTTTCATAAATAAAGTGGGATAACTCTAGGCCTGCTCCATATGGTTATGAGGGGTTAAATAAATTAAAATCTAGGAACAGTTGCTAGTACCTAATAAGTATGCAGTAAATGTTAGCTGCTATCATTAATGAGTAATTGATTTAAAATATCACATACATTCCTCTGGAAGATCTTTGTAATTCCTAGTATCAACCTTGTGCCCCATTACTTAGCAGCAGTGTGCAAGGTTGGATGACACTGCCAGGTGACTGACTTACCTGTATTTGTCAGCCAGGTCCCGGGCTTGCCGCTCATTGACTTCCCTTTGGTCTGGTAAGTCTGCCTTGTTGCCAATTAATACGATATCTGGATTTTCACAATAAGCATTTGCTTGCAGTTGGCCTTAGAAAGAAAGCAGATGGAACCGGCAAGCTAGTTACAAACAAGCAATGTCAAATGACTGCTCATATGAGATTCCTAACCTAATTGTTTATCTCCAGCTTTTTCTATTATATTAGCCAAGTAAAATGGACGCACTGCCTCACAAGCTGCATGTTGTGAAGATCAGTCATCATTTGCATGAAGCACCTGTATGAACACCTACCAGTGCTCTTCTCCATCTGAGGACGTGCCCTCCAAGAGGGACATACTGTTTCATACCACTTGTTCCTCAAACATAAGTGGAGAAAACAGAACATGATTTTAAAGTACACAAATTTGTTCTTTCCTTTAAGAGCTTAGGTGATGATCTAAGAGAGCAGAACATTTTTGAACCACCACGAAGTCATGTAAAAGCAATTGTAAGACAGGAAACTTGGTTTTTGTCCTTTTTTCGCCCAGGAAATGAGAGAGAGAGTGGGGGGAGGAGAAGGGAGAGGAAGAGGGAGAGGGAGAGGGAGAGGGAGAGGGAGAGGAAGAGGGAGAGGGAGAGGGAGAGGGAGAGGGAGAGAGAGAAGAAAGGATAAGAAATGTGTCAACCTATGGTTTGGAGGTTAGAGGGATTACTCTAATGTTATCATAGGGCCTGCTGCATGCAATTGCCAAGGAAGAAGACAAAGGCTTACCCTATAACATCGACTATTTGCGTGTTAGAAATGAAAGTGTTTTAGACATAGCAATGAATTGTCTTAAATCCCAATAGTATCCTTCTGAAAAAATTTTAAAACAAGGAAGAGGCTCATCCACCTTGATAAAGGATGAAGAAATCATTCTCTGAAAGTATGTATCGAATAATCTTATCCCCTTATCTTCTCAGAATCTAATAACACCAAAGTTTGAATAAGGAAATATAATATAACAATAAAAGGAAAGAGAGACAGATCCTAGGATAATTACTCATTTAGAGAAGAAATATTTTTCCCCAAGGTAACAACTGTTATTGAACTCACATTTAAAGCAGTTATATATATTATTCGTTATAAATAATATGTAGTAATGACCTATATATTAGATATAGCAAATAAAATATTATCTTCAGTGCCACATCAAGTAAAAATAAAAATAATATACTATTCTTCAGTGTTGACATATATTAATCTGGCTTTAATGACTGATTAGGTGACTTTTAACTTCATAGCCGATCAAAATTGTGTAGTTTTTCTATACAAGGCTTCCTCATATTGACTTTTTTTTTGAAGAAAAAAAAGTAAAATTTCAATGTGAGCTGCTTGACTGGCACACGGTCCCTCATCTTCACGTGGCTGGTCCTCTGCAGCAGCTTCTCTCCTGGCCACCCTGTAGTTAATTAACCCACTACTTAACCCAAGTGCATGGGAACACATTTTAGGTGCCCATGTACCCTCTCAGGAAAAGCAGCTGCTTTTCTCTATGTCCTTTCTAGGTTAGATGTAATAGATGTGGAAGCTCACATATTTCTAAGACATGGAAACTTTTTTCTGTTGAGGGCCATTTGGATATTTATCACATCATTCGTGGGCCATACAAAATGATCAACTTTAAACTTAGCCTGCTATATTTGCTCAAACATTTCATTAACTCACCCCTGATGCCATGGCAGGCCCAGACCGAATGATTTTGAGGGCCTTATACAGCCTGGCCCGTGGGCTGGATGTTCCCCACCCTTGTTCTAGGAAGTCCTTTAGATGGCTGGGCAAGTGGAATTAATGGCCTTACAAGTGCAAAAATGAAGACCTTACATATGATGGATCTGAAGCCACATTGACTTCCTCTAAGAGTATCAAAGTAATACAATTCCACGCCACCTTGGGGGATGCACATAAAGGCCACCACTTTGAAGGTGACACCGGAAACTCTGAACTCATGACTTCCCAAGGTTATTCTTTCATCTTGTGAGGCAAACAAGCAAATACGTAGAGCTCTTGGGTCCCGAAGTGACCAACACAGGTTACGTGGTCCCACTTACTCATCCAGTTTCTGACATTTAAGAAGCTCTGTTGACTGGTGAGGTCAAACATTAATAAGAAACCCATGGCATCTCTGAAAAATGCAGTGGTGAGGCTCCGGAATCTGCCAAGAAAGCACAGTGGGTAGTTCTGAAAGTTAGTCCACGAACATATAGTGGTGACAATACAAACAACACTGTTTCCCTCTCAACTATGAAATCTCTATGGCGTCCATTATGGGTTACCCTACGGAATGGGAGGTGACCCTGAAAGACTGCTGAAGGGCCAGAGGAGGATGTCTGCTGGTAGGTTCTTTTGAAGGCCACATCCTGGCTTTATGTTCCACAGCACTTACGCACAAGGAATTTGTAACATTTAATCACACACATGCTTACACAGCCCCTTGGACTCATGGGCCTCCTGTGATCCACAAATAAAACTAAGAACACTTTAGAATATTGGGACTTTAACTTATACTTTTCAGTCATTCTTGTCTGTGCCCAGAAACTTTGGCTTGAAAATGAGTGCTTATGATTACATGTGGAAAACCACAGCTTGTTAGCATCTGGATCCAGAGTTCTTTTGTAGGGAAAAGCAATGTTGGTGAGAAAACTCTTGTGAGCACTCTTTGGAGTTAAAGAGTGGCATCTATGTCTCATGAGGAAGAGGGAAGACAGTGAAGAAAGGAGGATGAGGAAAATGATTAAGGGAACCGAGGGAAGGTCAGACTCAGTTGTTAGGGAGAAAAGGGAGCACTCATATCTATTAGAGGATTTTGAAGACTACACAACGCTGTCCTGGGCAGTGTAAAGACTGTCTCTCCTCTGCTCTGACCCCCTCCGCCAAAACATCCTCAGTGCAGTGGACCATGTGCTGAGGCCCACTTTAATGTCAGGAATAGGTGAAACCAGAGTCCACATATACGGACCAGAGAAGGTGCATTTGGCAATACATTTTTAGAAAGGCACATAACTTTGAAATTAAGAAGAATATCGCTTCCTATCCTAAATGTCCTCAATTTTGGTCCCCCATTTTAGCTTATTTGTAGATTCTCTGGTTTCCTCAAGTTCTAGTCTTGACCTTGTCTTACTCTACACACATTCACTGGGTAATCTCATCCACTTCCTGGCTCAATTATCACCAATGTGTTGAACCCCACATTTATAGATCTAGAATTCGCCTGCCTTCATACTGTATGACCAATTACTTGCTGGATATTTCCACTTGGAGGAACCTAGCAAACCTGCACCTTCCCTTGTCTAAAACCAAACTGGCCTTTCTTTCTGATTTCCTTTCCTGTCATTGTTATCACCATCCTTCTGGTTGGTGATTCTCTTTCTCCTTCACCTCCTGTATTCAATCAACAAATATCTCCTGTCCTTCATCTTTATGTCCATCCACCTTGCCACTACTCTAATTTCAAACCCATCATCTTTCACCTGGATAACTTCAACAGCCTTCTCAATAGACTTCCTGTCTCTAGTTTTTTGGGGGACCCGTCCCTTCCCTGGTTTCTTCCTCTGATTATATAAATCACCTGATAAAAACACTTTCATGATGATGCATTACTTTTAAGATAATGACTGAACTGTTTAATAAGCTGTCAAGGCTCACTAGCCAGATTCATCTCTGGACTACCCACAGGCATGCTGATCTTCTTTTAGTTCTTAGAAAGTTCACTCTCTCCCCTGGGTTTTCACACACGCTGTTCTTTCTGTGGGTAACCTCTCCTTAATGCTTCCTTCACCTCCTTCCCCTTTAGCCTGAAAAAGACTCACTCATACATTGTGTATGAGTATGTAGATGTAGATGTAGATGTAGATGTAGATGTAGATGTAGATGTAGATGTAGATATAGATATCAGAGAAAATATCACCTCCCCATGCAGTCTTCCCAACAACCACATCAGGATTATGAGCTCCTTCTGGTACACCTGCCGACTACCCTTTGTGTCCTATCACTGCCCTAAGGCTATATTACAATAGTTTATTATTGGTCCAAATTCTACCCTAGATGGTAAGCTTCATGAGCAAAGGAGCTGTGTTTCGAACTTGCTGTGCATTATGTTTCATGGCCCTGAATACAGTATTTACTCATTAAATGTATGTCAAATTAAGAGGGGGGAAATAAAGAGACTAGCAAAATATAAAATTAGTAAAGATTTAAATGACTTCAATAAGGAACAAGACTTTTAATATTGAAGCATGGAGAAGAGATATTTCAACGACTATTAATTTCCTAATTAAGATATTTTTGGTAAGACATAATCATGATGATTATGAAATACAAAAAAATTGTATGCAATTTTTTCTTGTGGCTTTGTTCCTACTAGTCACTGAAAACTCACAGAGATTATAGTACTTTTATTGAATGGATCCCTCTATTTGGGAACTAGCTGTACTCATAACATTGTCTGCTACTCAGCCACAATAGTGTGGTTAAATCAACCACAACAGCCTGCTCTCTTTTCTCTCCATGAGTGTGTGTGTGTGTGTGTGTGTGTGTGTGTGTTATTTGAGGATAAGACTCTGCCTTATTCCCCTCTCACTGTTCACATGACAAAGTCGCTTAAAAACATGCTTATTGCATGGATCTGATTGGGGCAAATACTTTTGCATCCATAGCAATGTGGATAGGATATTCTTAGTCTGGACCTGGCTTATCCCCTGGGCCATTCGTCCCCAGTACCCTTGTTATCCTCCACTTTTTCCAGGACTTATTCCAGAGGGAAGGAAATTCATTTTCTGCTTTACCCACCAACTTCATTCTGTCTGCAGGGTGGAAAAATCTAAGAACCCATTAAAAAATCACAGATGCCAGGGTCACATTATCACTGGTTCTCCCTCACTGGGAATGAAGGCTGTGCCCTGTATCCTTTGGGCTTACACAGGGGGTATTATTTTTTTCCTCCTTTCCATAATATCACTTTTATCAATAACCATTATTGTATATGGGTTATGCTGCCAGGTGTCCTGGAACAGGGTTGAGGTGTGAGGCATTTTTATCTTGTTGTTTCGCTACACCTTATATTTACAGAATGCAAAATTCCCAAGGGATGAATACCCCATTGTTCCCAAGACTGCCCCAGTCTTCCCCGTTTCCCTCATGGAGCAGCTGTCTTAAGGGGACAGATGAGAGAAGCCTGCCATCATGCTAGGCTGACAAATCATGTGCGAAGACATATGGGAACCACATTTTCTCATATTACTTCTTCAAATAGGAATCAAATTGGTCTACAAAACATACATCTTTGTGACAACCAAACTGACATATGAGCAGAGAGTCTTGTGAGGAATGACTCCAGCAGCACCAGCAGTGTTGAAGGATGTGTGTGAATGGAATTCACAGTCAAAAAAGCTAACTGAGAGGGCCCAGCACCTCTCCTGGCGCTTACACTCACTGAAGGCGAGAACATTTGGATGCATTTCAAACACTGCAGTGTTTACAAGCATAAACATTCTAAGACACACGATGCGGAATGTGGAGGTATGTGCCTTCTAAATAGCTTATCCTGACAATCTATTGCCAATTTTTATTTACTCTAATATTGAAGAGCTTCACTAGCTTGGGGTCTTTAGCATGTGTGAAATCTTGTATCTCAAAGAAATATACTGCCATCAAGTAAGCAAGCAACATTCTTATCTACTGAGTATCTCTTGTCTTGGACATTGTACCAGTGATGACACTGAACAACCAAGCATAGTCTCTGCCCTTATAAATCTGACAATTCTATTCGGGTGACAAGGCTACAAGTGAATCAAAGAACAGCAAATAGAGACCAAACATAAAAATAAAAAGATTGGCTTCATTAGGAGGTAAATACTTAATTAACTTAAGGGAGGGTAGAGGAGGTGTTGTAGGAATCTAAAAGGAAGAGGCAGCTGCTTTCAGCTGGGGCAGGGGTCCTCAAACTACGGCTCGCGGGCCACATGCAAATACAAATATTGTATTTGTTCCCGTTTTGTTTTTTTACTGCAAAATAAGATATGTGCAGTGTGCATAGGAATTTGCTCATAGTTTTTTTTTAAACTATAGTCTGGCCCTCCAACGGTCTGAGGGACAGTGAACTGGCCCCCTGTTAAAAAAGTTTGAGGACCCCTGAGCTGGGGGTTCAGAAAGGCCCCAGGGGAGGTGGATATGAGCAAGGCCTGGTGAAAGGAGAGGATCAGGGAAGGTGGAAAGGCAATCTGGCTGGAGGGCAATGCTGTGTCCAAGATCTTGGAGAATAAAGCTGGTCAGATGGCACAGATCAGAGAGGCTCTGCAGAAGAATGTAAAGAGATGAGAAAGATCTAAACACCCCTTCCTTCACGTCCCTCTTGGAGTAGCCCTTGTAACAGTGCAAATGCCCCCCCCCTTAATTCAATTAAATTCTGGAGAAAACGTTCTTCCCTATTATGAAGTACAATGGCAATGTATAACAAGAAACTTCATAGAGATTTTTGAAAATATAATTTTTGAAATCTGAACCAAACTCACAATGCTGGTTATGGTTAATTAACTATACACAATTTCTTTTTATTTCTCAATACAAATGCCTATTTTTAAACTAGGGGGAGAGGTGCATATAATGTGGTCAAGCTTTTTCCTATATAACTGAAACCAATACAAAATAATATTGACAAGTAAATTATAACTTAAAAATAAATAAATAAGTAATAAAATCAGTTCTTCTGCGCTATTTGTAGCTAGAAACAAAGTAATTTACTGTTACCGCTCTTGTCCTGCAGTGTCCCAAAGCTGAAGGTGCACCTTAAACGCTTTCCCTGATGATCCATTTGGCCCTTGTGTATTATAAACCTGAAAGATATGATTTTCATCAGTTTATACTGCTTTGGATTTTTGTCAACATTCAAATTCTCTGGGATCACTCAACATGTTTTTTTTCTCAATTACTATAATCAAAGTTCATAGTGCAGGATAAATATTTGCTCTGGTTTTTTTTTTCCCAGAAGTATCACATATACTCTCACTTTTAAATGTCAAGTACAAGTATGATTTTCAACACAGTTTAGGCATACTGCAAACTTAAATTAGACACCTTCTGTCATTTCCTCATGGAGGCAGCAAGCAGTTGATTTAGGACCCAAGTTCTAGGTTCAAAAATCAACTCTTCATTTAACCTCTCTGAATCTTATCTTCTTACCTGAAAATTGAGACCCATAATCTCTCCCTACTTTACAGTCACTGCAAATTTAAATGAAATACCAAATGTGAAGGCATTCTTAAAACAGTAAAATGATTTACAAATACCTGACTATCTTTTACTGTGCATTGGACTTTCAGAACGACTTAGCCATGGCATTTGCTCAGAATTTCTCAATAAGTTTACACAGGATATTTCAAGTCTTCCTTTATTAGCCATTTCTTCCAAGGCTATTTTTAAATTCTTTAAATTATGGTCTTTTGATTTCTTATTAAGCAAAGCATAACAATTTTAATATTTCATCAGCTCCCTTAAGTACGGCTTAGTGAAATGTTTCAAAGGGAAAACTACAAGGGCATCTACCTAGCTCAGTGGGGGCACTCAGGAGGGGAGAAGGCACAGGAAAACCCTGTAGGGGTTGGAAGCAAATTTGCTAAGACTACACTCCAGTGTATGGACTTCAGATAAGGCACAGGACATTATAAGAAACCATGATTTACCTTCTCAACCATCATTTCCTTTGTGTGGATTGTTTTTTCTCTCTCAATTCTTGAGGACTGAATAGATCTATGACATCAACTGGGAGCTGCAGCCATCTTGGCAATCGAGAATACCTTGGGTGGCAGTAAATCTGGCAAGGCTTATGTGCCTATGCTACACGTCTCACATGTCACAATATCTTTATTCCTGTCATTAGCGTCTAGCATAAGAGAAGGAAGTGGTGGCAATTCTCACTTAAACTCCCTTATCTCGGAAAATAGCATGGATTGGTCTCACATTCTGTTCATAATCAGCCAGTGATTGATGGCTGAGTCTACACATAAATAAAAATGCAGCAAGAACTTACAAAACTCATGTTCCAGCTATTTGCCAATCACTCTTTTGACGTCTTTAAGAGTAGAAAAATGAACACTTGTTCTTTTTGAGGGACTTAACTCAGATTAAGAGTTAATGTTTTCCTATCCTGAATAATTCAAGTTTTGAAAGAGTCCTTAAGAATGTGTAGAAAACACACTATATAAACTCATACATTATTTATTTTAGTTGCTCTGTATACTTTTGGAGATTAGCGATAGTGTCACTCAACGTCTTTCTGTGCAAAATGTTATTTATAGTGGAGAAAGTAAAAAAGTACTATAAATTAAAGTGACAGGTCATAAATTGCATGTGATAAAAGACACATGTCTCACATGCAATAAACATAGCTTCTTAATTCTTAGCTCATCTGGGAGGATCAGCAATAAGTTTAACAGTATGGGTAAGAACTCACCACACGTTTTTCCCGAAAGTCTATTCCTACTGTTGTGATGAACTTGGGATTGAATTTATTGTCTGTGTATCGGTAAAGAAATGTTGTCTTCCCCACCCCCGAATCTCCAAGGGCCAGGAGTTTGATCAGATAATCATAGTCCCCATCGGTCATAGTGATGGTCTTGTTGGGCCTGTGTAGAAGAGGAATAATATTTTGTTAGGTTTCAAAGTTTAAAATTTTGAATGCCTTCATTCTGCCACATTCTCACTCAACTTGGTCTGAGCAGCTTCAGGAGTAAGGGCACATCTATTATTTCAGTCAGTACAAATCTTTTTACATCAGGTCAGTTAATATGGACAAAAGCTACATGATATCTATAATAGACATTGCCACAGCAATAGTAGTACTAAAGAGTCATCACTTTTTGTTTTAAAGCCCTTTGGGGTCAGGCATATGGTGCTGGGAAGAGGGGGGAGTTACAAAGGGAACAGAAAAGCCCACCCAAGATGATGCAGGTATGCCAGAGAGAGACTGACATTGTATTTGGGTAGTGGAAGAGGAAAGCCTAGAGGGCTAATTTGCATCTAATCATACAGAATGAGCTTTCTATCATGTGCGAACAAAATATTCCTTTTTAATTTTAAAATTTTAACAACTGGTATGACAACCTTTAAAAACACTAATTTGAAGTCATTTTAAAAGCAATGTTTAAAAATCTTCTGTTTTGGAATACTAAAGACTCTGTTCTCCAGTGGTAAATCTGTTATATTTGGCAAGTCTGCTAAATGTTTTCCAGGCATTAAAAAAAAGGGGGAAGAGATATTAAGAGGCATAATTGTGGTAATTCTGCTAATATGTAATATTTCTCCTGACTGAAGGAACAATGTCAGTTGCCATTTCTTCCAGTGCCCTAACTTCTGCCTCAATCTTTTTTTATCTGTTGTTACAGTGATTATAAGTGAAGATGAGCCAAGGGCCAATGCCAAGTGCACCTACTCTGGTAACATCAAGATACCTCCACACACACTTGAAGGACACCACCACTTACTGAATACTTGGTGAAGTTTCCAATCTTGAGTTTGGCAAAATGACTGGTGGGTTATAGACATGGTTTTGTCATATCCTTGTATAGAGAAAGGCCTATAAAGATTTTATTGGAATGGGAAGGCTTCTTTCCTCATTCTGCAAGAAGGAATGTTCTCCCCACCTCTCTATACTAGTAGATCCAGAAATCACTGTACTCTTCAGGAGTTCTGAAGTGATTAAAATTAATTTCAATAACAGGTTATTCCATGGATATATCTAAAATTGTTAGATTATTCTAAAAATTTTCTACATGAGAGGAAATGATACACATGTTCATCAATTTAAATGAAACAATTTTTTTTATATTGTCACTGTAGTTAGTGGTCAAAACTAAAAGATTTTATGTCTTGGGATAAATAATAATAAAGATGATAATTAGGTACTTAGCAAATCAGTACCATTACATCGTTTGGAAGATTCGCAATTTGTTTACATTAGAATTTTCTAAAATTTGGACCATACTGTTGCTAAATCCTACTCAATTTCTTATGGGTTTATGGTTCTTTCATGAATGAGTGGTTCCTGAGGACAGGTGCTTCAAGAGCTGCCAATGCATAATTTTGCACTAAAGCTTTTCTTCCCCATTATGTTTTCTTCACTGAGTTAGGACTCCCAGGCTGGTTACTGACCATGAACGTTTACTTTTTCTTTTTCAATATCTATACCAAGTACAATCATTGCTCAGGAGGAGAGGCCATCAACCACCAGCCTTCCTTAATTAGAGGAAACAAATATCTCAACTACTGACATGGAATTCTTCTCGGAAAATACCTGCATTGGTTGACAACTTGACAGCAACTACCTCTGAGTTTGGGTGGTTCTAAATCTCTTACCAGGAGTTTGTAGTTGAAGATATTGATGCTTCTAGCCTTTGAGCAAAATGAATTGCTAGAGAAGATTGCTGCTAACGTCGCATGATTTCCCCTCATTTCAGGCCTATTACCACCATTACTCAACTTGTTCATGTAAAGCTCTTTCTAAGTCTGTTATTTCACTAGAAGAATTGGATGAAACTGCTAAAATTCTCATGGGAAAATAAACAGATTAATATTTATTCAAACTAAGACATCAGTGACCAGAGCCTATTTTTTTTCTTGGACACACACATTGATAATCTGGGGAAGAAATTGAAGCCACTTGGCTGCCTAAATACAAGCTCAGGTTGGAGGGTACTGTGGCTCCCTGGAAAGTGAAAACAATGCAGCTAAGATATATCAGCATACTTTAAAACTTGGTTTAAAGTTAAGTGAGTTTTTTGCAATGTTTTTGTGACAGTCTCAGGGAAGGCTAAGTCTTGAGCAAATCTAGTTAAATATCTTCAATATATAGTATCAAGTCCAAAGATGAAAATTCAAAAAATGTAAGTCATAATCTAGTTCCTGACAAGGCATACATACACTTAAAACTTAAATAAGGATGCAAGAAAAATGCAACATAACTTTACAAGACGGAACATGATTAAGTGATAAACGAGTCAAGTAGCTGTACTTTCAGTTCTAACAAAACATTAGTCCTCATGGTCTTCAGTGGTCTGAGAACCTTTTGTAGAGGAAGAGAACCTTATAGCATAGGGAGGGGTTTAGTCCAAGAGGAGGAGACACAGGTCCATTGAAGGATGATTACCTCCCACGTGTAGAATGAAACTATCATTGTTTGCCAACTATGTGTATTCCTGCTCTGAGCCAATTTGTTCTCTTGTTCACACATAAACCTGCCTGGGCAATACTGGGGTTGCCTCCCAGCTAGGCTTTAATCCAGAGTGAATAATCCTGGCTCACATGGATCAATTCCACTGTGGCCCACACTAGCTCTTTTCTGTAAGTAAAGGGTTGTGGGCACAACCCTTACCACAAATTCTCCACCTGAAATGAATGCAAAACTTGGCACTGTGGAAAACCTACATTTAGTGTCTCCAACAGACTACTTAAAGAAACTGACATATTACGTTAGGTGTCAGATAATTCGCCTCCAAGCCTCTTTCAAAAACAAATTTTATTTCTCATCTTATATCTCTACACATACCTATATCTAACTATGCATAATTCTTTTATATTTAGTTTGGTTCCTCTTTTATTACCATGTGGTTTTCTGAGTCCTAAAATCATATGATCTCAGTATTCTATCCTTAGCACAGTACGTACAACACCACAAAGAAAAATAAAAGCCTTGGCAAGGTTTCCTCTTCTAAGAACTGGGCTAAAAATATGATCTGGCAGGGATCAGAAAGCTGACAAGTTTAGCAGTATTGTTTATTCCTGTTCCATGACTGATGGTCTTGTCCAGATCTTGGTTCTATGGATCTACAAGGGAGGAAAAGCCAGAAGACTGCTGTTTCAGGAAGTTTGTCTGACTCTCCACCATTATCACTGTGTCACAAGCTATACCACACAAGCCAGCAGGTCCTTTAGATATAGAAACTGAAGTGTCATCCTTAGAACCCTTCATGGCAAGGTGTGGGGCTGGCAGAGTAGGGAAAATATCCAAAACACCCAGGATGCTCTGTTTAATAAAGATTCATAAAGACAGAAGGAAATCTAAATAATTATGAGGGCTAGCCTTCAGTTTATGGATAAGTCATGTGACTTGTAGGGTGACAGTTTCTCATAGAAGGAAATCCAAGACTATTGGTCACTATAATTTGAAGTGAAAATTGGGTTAGATAGGAAGAAACTAGAAACATTTTCATAAGTGGGAAGAAAATCTTCTCTGGGCATTAATAGGAACATGATTTTCATTGTTAGAATATCTAGAGGTTGCCCATAGTTTCTCTCCTTTTCGCTTCCCTGCTATGCTTCATTCTTGTTCAATATAAATTCCATTAGTTCAGGAATATCCTCTGTCCACTGCTGGTTCCACAAAGACCAGAACAGCGACTGGTGTATAGTAGGAGCTTAATACCTATGTATTGAGTGTGCAAATATATTTAAGCCTCTCAGAGCTGTGCAAATGTCATGATTAATCAATGCATCTCAGAGCAGTTGGTGGAAATGGTGTGTCACTCCAAGTTCAGGACTCCTCTGTGAAGTGAATTTTTAGATTAAATGATTACTTGGTACTTTCTAGATCTGGCTTACCAAGCTCACTTTTCAAGTATAAATTGCACAAGAATATAAAAAAAAAAACTTCTAGCCCTACCCGGTTTGGCTCAGTGGATAGAGCGTTGGCCTGCGGACTGAAAGGTCCCAGGTTCGATTCCGGTCAAGGGCATGTACCTTGGTTTCGGGCACATCCCCAGTAGGGGTGTGCAGGAGGCAGCTGATTGATGTTTCTCTCTCATTGATGTTTCTAACTCTCTAGCCCTCTCTCTTCCTCTCTGTAAAAAATCAATAAAATATATTTTTAAAAAACACTTCTGAAATAGTATATTTATATCTTTAGAGGATCCCTTCCAAATAACCTGGGGAAAATGAAATATAGAGGGACGATAATTTATGAAAGAGAGATTTGTGCTGGCAAAATTTATAAAGTTGTCAGTTGAATAGGTCAGTCCTCTGAGAACTGGGCTCCTCCATGAAAGCATCCATTCGCCCATCTAACACACACTCACCAGCACCTCTTATTTGGCATGGTTCTGAGGTTACACTCTGCTTTCTCTAATGTGAAGCTTAACCAATGCTACCAATATGTATGGATGACCACTATCCAGACAGACTTACTCATGCAAACTGATGCTCTTTGCTCGTTCTCCAAGTAACAATTTTATGAATACCATGGCAAGCTATGACTTTGTGACTTGAACTGATTAAATTAATAAACACCAACTTAACATTCTTAAGGCACATTGGAAAGCTTAAAATAATAGAAAAACAAACTATCAGTAATATTATTTTGTATTCAGTTTAGATGGTTTCAGTAAATAAAGCTGATAAGCATAAAATGGACAGAAGTTTAATAGGTCCTCATTTATCTTTGGATGGTTTGTGTTGGGCTCCAGTAGGTACATTTTGAGGTCTGGGATTTTCATAGCGAGCACTTCAATTGTCTGAATGATAACCTGAGGGCAATTCTCACATACTGACCTTCCAACACTGCTTCCCCAAACCATATTCATGTCCTGGAGGTTGGAGCTAAATTATGGATGGCTGAAGTCCTCTAGGGACCTGTAGGCTGTGCATCAGTAGAACAAAAGGCATTTTCTAGAGGGAAGGGGTACATTTTTTAAAAAATAAATTTTTAGTGTAATCTATAGCATCTTGTTCTGTAAGGAAGGTTTATTGAAGATAATTTTTATTTTGATTCTTCTTAAAGTTTATTTAAGATTAATGGATCTGAGCCTATATGGAAGATTCAAACCAAATTGCAAAGATAAGTCAACATTAAGTTAATCAAACAACTTTTACTTAAGTTGACAATGGTCAATGTGCCTACTGAAGCAATCAAATGTATTTTAAAAAATAAAAGTGTCCATTTTGTTTCATTCTGTGACTACAGGATCTAAAAAAAATAGAGATAAACCAATAATTTATTGAATTTCAGCTTACTCACCCTGGAAATAAAGGGTAAAGTTCTAAAATTATTCAGTTTTAAATAGATTTATCTCCACTGATATATGATTTTCACATATAAAGCTCACTTCTAAACCAATAAATACATCTATTTCTCAAAAAAAATTTTTTTTCAAAAGTAACAGTTTTTCCTTTGGCTTAATTTTGTGGTATCTTTTGAAACTATATGAACATTCTTTCATTTTTTCCTTTACATTTTATTGCAAGAAATTCCAAAAATATACAAAACTTGAGGGAATAGTAGTGTGCCCCCATATACTGCTCACCCAGCTTCTAAATTACTAATATATGGCCAATCTTGTTTCATGTACCCAAAATCTCCCTATACCATATTATTTTGAAGCAAAGTCCAGGCACCAGAACATTTTTTTCATAAATAATTCAGTTCATATCTCTAAAAAGTATTCAACTTAGCTCTATGGACATTGTGCCTACCCATAGAGAAGGTGATCAAATCTTAGGCTTTTGGGGTATTTGATAGGTCAGAAATCATATATTGATACTGAACAGATAGAAATATTAAAATTGTGTTATATGAGTTTGCAAATACATCTTCTCATCTGCCTCTTTACTCAGCTTGTGGTGTTTATGCCACCCTAAAGACGTTTAAGTGGATGTTGTTTGGGGGAGGAGAAATCAAATTCTGAGTCACAGTTAGGAAGGTTTTCCCACCTCAGGTTATAGAGGAATTCATTCATGTAAAATAATGTGCATCCTTGTTCCTGGTTTTAGTTGTAAATTCTCTAGTGTTTTCCCATTAAGCAAGATGCTGGCGGCCTTTAACATGAGTGGCTACTGAATTTGTCAATTACCCTTTCTTCTTCTATTGAGATGATCTTCTGATTTCTCTCCTTAGCTTGATTTTATTAATAGATTTCCTTATATAGTGACATCTTCACATTTATAGAGTAAAATTCACTTGTTCATGATATATTATCTTTTCATGTGCTTCTGGGTTTTGTTTCTTGTGTTTTATTTAATTTTTATCAGTTTAATAAGATTTATCTTGTTGAAATGACCTTTATTTTTAAGCTTTATATTATTTTCACTTCATTAGAAGAATATGAAAGTTTTTCTTCTTTTTTCATGCTCTGGAGTAGTGTAAGTACTGTTAAGATTACGTATTGTTAAGTGTTGGAAAGAATTTCTATGTGAAACCATCTTGTCCTGGTGATCTTGTATGGGATGTTTTTTAAATTACACCTTCTCTATTTTTTCTTTGGTGATTGGTCCATTTAATGCTGTCTTCACTAGAATCAATTTTGCAAACTTGTAATTTTGTAGAACATTAATCATTTCATCTATAAATTCAAATGTACTTTATGAAGTTGTACAATCTACTTTTATATATATTTTTAGATTCCCTCTGTTTTGATACTTATTTTTTCCACTTGATGTGTCCAATTCTGTGTATTTGTACTTATTTGTAGAAGGTTTTAAAAAACCAATGAAAGGCCCTAACCGGTTTGGCTCAGTGGATAGAGCGTCAGCCTGCGGACTCAAGGGTCCCAGGTTCGATTCCGGTCAAGGGCATGTACCTTGGTTGTGGGTACATCCCTAGTAGGGGGAGTGCAGGAGGCAGCTGATAGATGTTTCTCTTTCTCTCTCATAGATGTTTCTAACTCTCTATCCCTCTTCCTTCCTCTCTGTAAAAACTCAATAAAATATATTTAAAAAAAAAAAAACCAAAAACAATGAAAGGACCAGTCTTATTACCTCGAGAGTTTATTTTAATTTTCATATTGTGGCCCATAGTTCAGTAATACTATTTTCTATTATATTTTTTTTCCTTTGAAATGTCTTCTACCCCTACTCTTAGTCTTCTAAACTCAATCATATCTACAATTTTCTTGCTCATGAGTTCGTCTCCATTTTGACTCCAGTTTCTATATACCCACAAGGGACATAGTGCTGTGGGGTCAAGTTCTAGTAGGCCTTGGAATTCTGAATTTGGCATAGCTAAAACCCAAATTTGCTCAAGGAGTACCCTTACTGAGATCCCTGCAGCTTGCCAATAATCTTTGTAATTAGGGTCAGGATAAGGCTGCTCCCTGATCTAAGACATTTTTACTAGAATTGAAAAAACTTTTAAATTATTCTGTTTATGAACATTGATCCATTCATGTATCTTTCTACTATTGGGTCATTACAGCTCAGCAGGAGCCAGCCAGGCAAAAAACTATTTTGTCCTCAGTTGTCGCACAATATCGACAGGTTTTCTAAATAGAATCTTGCTGAAAAGAACAGGAGAGCAATGGCCTAGCATTATCCCTTGAAGCTCACCTCTACCCCTGTAGAGAAAGCAAACCCCTCACTGATGTGTGCTTAAAAGCATGTTAGCAGATATGCCCCAAATCTCAGGGTTAGTCAAAGTGATGCAGGCTTTTGGCTTCAGATGAGTAAATGGTCGGTAGAAACAAAATAAAGTAGTTGTTTCAGATTCAGAGAAACCCAGTGTATGTCCAGGGTCACGCTGAGAGCACAGGCTTTGGAGCTCGCGTATGTTGTCACTGATCTGTCAGCTAACGTTGTTGGCACAGGGAAAAAATAGATGTTCAGTTTCTACAGCTCCCAAAAGACCTTGTTTAGCTTCTCTGAATCCTAGGCTGGGTGTGTGTGTAGCTCCACAGTGAAGGCACAGCCCCTTCGAGAGGTCATTTGCACCATCAAGGTCAGAGGTGGTGAGAGACCCAGGCAAGTTCCAGGCATCCTCCTGGATCTCAGTCTGACCTTGTGGACTCCTTGCTCTCCCCCATTCCATATCCATCTTTCTTTCCTGACCCTGGATCTGCTGACTCCAGGTACAACACGAAACAGAAAAGCACCAGGCTTACATAGACTGCCGAGCCAGTGACCACAATTGCATAACATTCTGTCTGACTAATACAAGTGTTGGCAAAAGTAGGTTTATATTTGTTCATATAGAAAATGATGTAATAGTTTATAAATAAATACAAGAATAAACTCTGTGGTTCACATACAACTGTAAATCTACGTTTGCCTACCCCTGTACATCTCATTTTCTATATCACTTATAGTGATTCTGTGTTGTTGTTTTGTTTTTGTTCTTTTTTAAAATTAAAACCTTTATTGATATCAAATGCTAGAAAGTTGAGAATCCCACTTCAGGCATATGCCTTTATTGTTGAATATCTATAAAATTAAATAATAGACATGGTATAGCTAAGATAGAGCCATGGAAAGGAAAACTACTTCATAGCAGATCTCCTGTATAACTTAATTCAACTCACAAATCCCAGTTTTGAAAGAGTCACACAATAACCACATTGAGGATTGCTTAGATATCCTGATATCCAGCTAAGAGGGTCTTACAATGAACTGGCCTATAGCTTCTGGCTTCAGACTGAAGTGTTTGTTTTATGTTCCATTGCAGTATTTCCACACCCACTGCAAGATGGTTTTAAGCGATTAACATTAACTTTCTCAACTCTAAGGCAGGGTTTTGGCATATGCCTCCAAAATCTCCAAAGGAAGCCCCGGGGGTGCTGACACATCCCTGTAACCGATGAGCAAGTGAATCAAAGAACTTTCACTAAAATGTACACATCAGTCTTCAGCTCACATCATTGATTTGTAGGGGGAGGGGAGGTTGGCTTCTAGCCCAACTTACAGTGTATTAAGCCAATGGGGGAATAATTTTTTTATGGATTGGAATAAGAATGTCTTTAGATGGTACTCTTAATTTAAAAACTTCATGACATTTAGAAATAATAATTAGAAACTTCATAGATGCTTTTCTACTCTATTACAATATAGGATTTTATGGTTGCTTCTTCAGAGAGGTAAGAATTACACTCAGGCAATAGAATGTACCAATTAACAGAATTTTCATATAAGTATAATAAGTTTTACCAAAGAAAAATATCTGTGACTATGAAGGGGAAAATGCTACACACAACACAAATGCACTTAAAAATAACAAAACATCAAATGATTAGAATGGGATATCTGAGACAACTCAAACAATAACAGAATGATAGCTAAGAATAGTTGTATTGCTTTATTATATATCAGTTACTGTTCTAAGCATTAAGTACTAAGGACTAACATGTTTAATCTTGAAAACAACCCAGCAACAAATAGGTTTAACTTATTATCAAAATCTAACTGTTGTTGGCCAGAATTTATAAGCTGTACCTAAAATGCATATGTAGATGCAAGGGACACAGAATAACCAAAATAATCTTGCCCAAAGAAGACCAAAGTTTGAGGACTTATACTTTCCAACTACAAAACTTACTATGGATACTGTAATCAATACAGTGTGACACAGACTAATGACACCCAAATAGATCAATGGAATAAAATTGAGAGTCTAGAAATAAATTCTTACATTGATAGTCAATTATGGCCCGAGCGGCAAGACAATTCAATGGGTAAGAATAGTCTTTTCAACAAATGCTTCTGAGGCAACTGGATAGCCACATTCAAAAGAATGAATTTAGACTGCTGTCTTACTACAAATATAAAAATTAATGAAAAATTGATTATAGACCTAAGTGTAAGAGCTAAAACTATGAAACTCTTAGAAAAAATAGTAAATATTCATAACCTTAGATTGTGCAATGGTTTCTTAAATATAATACCCAACAACCCAGTGACAAAAGAAAAAAGTATAGAAATATACTTCATCACAATGAAAAACTTACTGTGCTTAAAAAGACATATCAAACAAGTGAAAATATACCCCCTGACTAGGCAAAACTATTTGGGAATCATATGGGGAACTTGAATCCAGATTACATAAGAATTCTTACAACTCAAAAATAAGAAGATAAATAACCAAACTAATAAGTGGACAAAGGATTTAAATCTATCTCCAAAGATGATATACAAATTCCCAATAAGCATGTGAAAAGATTCTAAGACAGCATTAGTCATTAGAATAGTACCAAAGCCACAATGAAATACCACTTCACACCCACAGGGATGGCTATAATAAAAATATAAACAAAGCAAGTGCTGGGAAAGATGTGTGGAAATGGAGCTCTCCTATGTCACTGGTAGGAATGTAAAACCGTGCGGCCATTTCTGAAAACAGTTTGGCACTCTCTCAAAAAATTAAACATAGAGTGACCGTTAGACCCAGCAATTCCACTCCTTGGCCTATATCCAAAGGAAATGAAAACATATGTCATGCAAAAACTTGTACACAAATACTCATAATAGCCCCCAAGTGGAAATAACCCAAATGTTTACCAATAGATAAAGACATAAAATATAGGATAGTCATACAATAGCATATAGCTTAGCCATAAAAAGAGAATGCTGTACAGATACATGTTACAACATGAATGAACTTTGGAAACATTATGCTTAAGTGAAAGAAGCTAGAAGAAACAGGTTATGTATTTTAAAATTCTATTTATATGAAATATCCAGAATAGGCAAACTCAGAGAGACAGAATGCAAAGTAGTGTTTGCCGGGGATGCGGAGAGGAGCAATGGGAGTGACTGTTAATGGGTATGAGGAGTGTTTTTTGTTGTTTGTTTTGTTTTGTTTGTTTTTAAGGATGATGAAAATGTTCTGGCTTCAGATAGTAATGTTGGCATATTTTTGCAAATATACTAAAAACCACTGAGTTATATACTTGGAAAGGGTGGATTTTATGGTATGTGAATTAAACCTCAGTAAAGCTATTATTTTTAAAGCTCAACAGTGTAAGAATACTGTATTTTATTTTTAAAGTAATTGATTTGTCTTAGCTAGATGCTAATTCATACTTGTTTACAATGAAGCCACTAACTAATGATGCCCTGCATAGTCAACAATAATACCCTCCTGAAATCAATATAGTCTATGACCTAATTAAATAAAATAATTTATTATTGTAAAAATATTTATCATTTAACAGGGTCCTGAGAGCACATGTGCTGAGCAAATGTGCTCACAATGAGGGCTGAGTAATTGAAACTCACTGAGAAACAGGGCAGACCAGTTACCAGGACCCTGTGAAATACCAATGGAATGAAACTTGACGGCATATGTTATCCCGTGGGACCCAACCCTGGCTGGTCATCAATATCCCTGGTGGGGATTTACAAATACGAATTCCAGGGCCTCTCCAAAATAGCCTACAGACTCTCTACACCATGTCCTGGAACTTGGAGTTTAAATTTCCTGCTAAGTTACAACAGAAGAGCAGCCAGCTTTGCGAACTACATTCTCCATCACCATTCTTCACCTCTAGGCAGGTCCTCCAGAAGGTTGGGCTGTGTAACCCCCTCCAGCAACTCAACTCATTCTGGTGTAGAAAACCCACTGGAGTTAGTTTATCTGACCTGATCCTGTTACGGTTTAGAGCAATTTATTTTTGCTGACTGGCATCAGCAGAGCTTGGCACACAGCTTATGGTCCCTTCTGCTGCTGAAACCCATTATTACAATGCAATTAATATGCTTTCCCAGCTACATGTGACTTTTGTTCCCTCACATATCCTAAATTTTGTTTCCCTGACAATTGGTAGCTCCCAAGATGGTATTGTACTCACTCTAAATACATGCACGGATGATGTTGCATGAACGTTCGAATTAAATAAATTAAGCTTCAAGAATGTTCTGAAAGATTTAGTATTTGACCTGGAAAGCTTTTCTGCTTGTCTTTATAAGGGGGCTGTATGACTTACTTTCCATAAGGGAGTCATACTTTTCTTTAATGCTCTCCTAGGTCTTTTAGCCAAAACTCCAGCTAGGGAGCAAGAGAAAGAAATATAGAATACTTAAAATTCTGCAAAGCCTTATATTGAAAGAATCTTTGATACAAATTATATCTCTTCAAGGCTGGAAAACCTTGTGATGTAATAAAGCAGATTAGGAAGTCTCTACAGAGAGGCCAATGTCTTCTTGAGACCTATCAGTAAAAAGAGAAAAGGGGTTTCCAACTCAGTGGTTCTCAAACTTGGAGGCTTTTTATGCTAAGTGAAATAAGCCAGTGAGAGAAAGATGAATACCATATGATTTCACTTACATGTAGAATCTAATGAACAAAATAAATAAACAAACAAGATAGAAGCAGACTTGTAGATAGAGAGAACAGATGGTCAGCTGTCAGAAGGGAAGGATTTGGGGGGCTGGGTGAAAAAGGTGAAGAGATTAAGCCAAAACAAAAACAAAACATAGACACAGACAACAGTATGATGATTACCAAAGAAAAAGCGGGGTGGGGGAAGGAGAACAGGGTATAAGGGGGATAAATGTTGATGGGAAGAAGACTTGACTTGGGGTGGCAAACATACAATATGATATACAGATGATGTATTATAGAATTGTACACCTGAAACCTATATAATTTTCTTAGCCAATGTCACCCCAATAAATTCAATAAAAATTAAATAAAAACTCCCTGATGCCCAGGCCACACCCCAAACCAAGTAGATCTGAATTCTAATGGTGAGACAAAAGCATTAGTATCTTTTGATGCTCTCCAGATGATTCCAATACACAACCAAGTTTGAGAACCATGGCCCTTCCTCTTACCCCAGAGACTCCTCACTGTCAATGGCTGATTCCTAATTTATACTCTGCCTAACTGAAGTGAAGAGTGTACCACATTCATGAAGGCATATCTCCTCCTAAGACAGTAGCGCGTTGGGAAGATGGGTCCTTTTTGACCATAGTCACCTGCTTCAATGGGCCAACCAGCACAAGGCACAGGACAGTTCCTTTTCAGTCAACCCATCTCTTTGCTCTGTTGAGTTATGTGACATGTCCAAGGACATTAAGTGTATATGTATAAACAGACTCATCTACTCTTAAACAATGTCTCCATGTAGAAAAAAAGATAAGGTTTTAACTTAAAGAGATGCTCATTTAAAAGACGCTTTGCCAAGTTTTCAGACGTTGGTCTAATCATCTTGCAAACTGGCTTATGTTCCAGCTGGCTGCTGCTTTGAGGAAGTCATGACAACTTCTACTGCTTTGCTTCACTTCATTATCTGAGAAAGGACATATTAATCCAAAATCTGCCCACGAAGTCTGCCTCTCAGAGATAGAAGGAAGCCAAGTTAGATAGCATCTATGGGTTCATAGGCACATATCTATGAAAATGAGATGTGCCATATTATTATAATTTTCTCACTTAAACAAAAGGTAACTCCAAGAACAAGGAAGATAAGAAATCCAAGACCTCTTTAAAAAAAGAATGTTGGCTGGTCATTGTTTTAGCTGATATTTAACAAGAAGCTTAGCAAATGTTGGAAAAGAGAGATTATATCTACAAAGAATGGAGTTAGTCCAAAGGAAGTGCTTATTTGTCTCACAGGGGATCTTTATGTTATGTAGATGCTTATGTTAAAAGAAATTTCTAAATTGGAATTTTGTTTTTGCAATATGTATGATATGAGGCTGAATGGAAAATAAGAAAGACTATTACACATGGTTCTTAATCCTTATGTGGGAGAGAAAATAAACAAACATTAAATCCCTTTATCTGACCAGTTATTTAAAATGAGGTCTATACCAGAAAAATCTAGGGCTTTAAGTCTAAAAGGTGTTTAGAGGAGAAGGAAAAACTCATAAAGGATGAGCAAGTGGGGGCAGAAGTAACTAGGAAGGCTTCATGGAGGAGGTGAGAACTTGATAGGGAAAGAAGAAAAGAGGGATTGGGATGAGCAGAGCACTCACTGGTCCTGCAGGCGGAATGTGTACCCAGTGTCACTGGCTTAGAAAACTTAGCTTAGAAGCACAAGACACATTCTGGGGGCGTGGCTGTTGAGGTTGGATCTGCAGGATCAAGGGTTGACAGTGGTGTACTGGTAAGAGGTAGCTATTGGAGTCCATTGCACTGAGTTACTTTTACCCATTTACCCAACATGAGGCCATGGGCAAATTACTTAACCCTTGACTCTTATGGTCTTTCTCTGTAGTTGTAAGTATGTAAAACCCCTGGCTCAATGCATTCCATCGCCATGAATTCCCCCTCCACTCTTGACTTGCCAAGAAATAAGGAACCATAAAGAACCAAAACATTTTGACTAATGATACAATGTAACAAATGCACAAAATAATTAATCCATTAACAAATTACTTTATAGCCTATGATGAAGTCAACAAATTCCTCAGGAAAAAAAAATGGTGGTGGAGAAATCCCAAGGAAAAGGCATGCCTGAGTTTTAAAAAGCTGGTTTTACCTCTGTTTAACAAAGCACTAAATTATTTCACTTTTATCCCTCCTGGAGCCCTGATAAAAACGAAAATATGTCAACAATGACTAATTACAGCTTTAATGAGTCTATTGTTTACTTCCTGGCAGTACCCTAATAAGTTGACCATGTCTTAAACTCACCTGGCATTTTCCAATATAAAACATTTATAATTTTGTCTTTGACAACTTTCACCCCCAGCTGTTCTGGTGAGAAAAGAAAAGTCATCATTAGCACAAAGACATTTACAGTATGCCCACCTTTCCCTGCGGTTTGGTACATTTTAACGTCTCATCAGACGGAGCAGCAGGCAGCTTCCCAGTGCCTGGCACGGAGCCTGCTAAGGTCTGATCATGAAGAGAATCCTGGCAGGGCACCGTGGCTCTACCGTGTTCTGTAACTTTAGAACTTGCACACATTTTCAGGTTAATCATAATTTTGGGCTGAGAGAAGCCATGAGAAATACTCAAAAGTGTGCACAGTTTACTGAAATTATACTTAAATAAGGTTGCTACTCAGACTTACACAGCACTGAGAAAGGGACTTTTGTTGGAAACATATTCTATCGACTGCTCCAACCCACAGTGACTGTGCTCACTGAAAAAAAGAATCATGATTTCAGCAAAGAAATAAATGCCAAGAGTTGGAGTTTTCATAAGCTAAGACCTGGTATGAGTCAGTTCTTATGAAATTAGCTTTGCCTGTACTTTCCAGAGTCACTCTACACTGAGTTGCTGTAAGAACTCGGATTGGCTTACATTGTATCTCATCTCTGCATGGTGGCCTCCCTGAAGTCCATTCCTGCCCAAGGGAAAACATTACCTTTCCCATTAACGATCTACATATTACTTTCTGGTATTTTTTAACAAAAGGACAGATATCATAATTTACTACATTAAGTCAAAATACTGAGAGTAAATGTTAACATGTTAGAGGGAAAAGAATCACAATAAAGCATCTGTCACAAAGAATACATTTGCCTATCTGGCACTGCCCAATTTATGAAGATCTATGTCCTCAAGAAATTCTTGGGAATCAATCTATTTCTTCAACATCAAAGAATGCCCTTCCTATATCACTGTCATCAGCTTTTAAAGAGAAAAATCCACCTATCTTTCTTTTACTGTCTTGTCTCCTAAGGTTCCAGTGAGCTTAACTGCAAGTGTGCAGTTCCTTCTGGCTAAACTCAAAGCTTTCCTGCTGAAATCTGAGCCCAGGTTGGTAGGTACTGTTATTACAATGAGAAGCAAAATTATGAAAGCTAAATGCTTGCATATTAAATTTCAGGAGTATAAGTTCTAGTTACACAATAAAGAAAGAAGTTTCACATTCGTTGTGTCTATATATTTCTGTTAAATACATTAAGGTAAATATTCCATTGACTATTGGGGAGGTTATGTTTGAGAATAAAGTTGACTCTTCCCTTCTCTGATAATATCAGTAACTGATCTTCTAGTTCATATTTATATAATGACTAACACAGGCTAATAATAAGTCCACTTTATTTCCCCCAATTAAGCAGAGGGTGGGGCTATGATATTATATACCTGAAACTCTCCCAACTTCTAGAAGAGCTGACTTTCCCTAGGATCTAAAACAGAAACTAGTCTTATTTTTTTTATTGATTTCAGAGAGGAAGGGAGAGGGAGAGAGAAATAGAAACATCAATGATGACAGAGAATCATTGATCGGCTGCCTCTTGCATGCCCCCCACTAGGGATCGAGCTCACAACCCAGGCATGTGCCCTGGACTGGAATAGAACCCGAGACCCTTCAGTCTGCAGGCCGATGCTCTATCTGCTGAGCCAAACCATTTAGGGCCAGAAGCTAGTCTTATAAATTCAACTACAGGTAAGGTGTCCTTATTGAATAATCAAATTATTTTACAAATGTCAGCAAGTGATAAATTATATGTCATGGTGAGTAGGTTTACAATTTCTTATGCAATACACATAAGTAAAATAAAGTCTGAGGAATGAGTATAAGAATGCAAGCTGGAACATTTTTTTTCTCCAGCATAACAGCATTGACTGGGTTACATCAGGTATTGATTGCAAAGGATCAGCAAGGTCATAATGAACACACAGTCACAGGCATGTATGTACACACGCACACACCATGCACATATGCATACAGGTACATCAAGCATGGAAAGGTCTTTAGGTAGTGGACTGTGCACCCATTCCCTAAAGTCAGTCTTTTATTTTACCTGATCTTATCAGAAAATAAGTCTGCTTGAATGTGTATGGAGTAAGCCAGACATAGATACAATTTGCAATACAAACTTTGTAAAATATACACACTTGAATTTTTCTATGCCCATAATTCAAAGTAGGAAAGTGAGATTACCATTTTTGTTGAGAATTTGGAGCAAGATTTCTAATGGGCAAACGCTACCCTAGCCCAGCCAGTGTGGCTCAGTGGTTGAGCATCAACCCATGAACTAGCAGGTCATGGTTTGATTCCTAGTCAGGGCACATGCCCAAGCTTCAGGCTAGATCCTCAATAGGGGGCATGCAGGAGGCAGATGACCAAAGATTCTCTCTCATCATTGATGTTTCTATCTTTCCCTCTCACTTCCTCTCTCTGAAATTAAATTTAAAAAATATTTAAAAAGCATCTAACTTCTAAAAAAAAACTACTCTAATTGTAAAGAGGGGTGGCATACTACAGAAATGATGCCTAGCTCCCTTTACCTGGGAGTGAGGTGGTGATAATTTCCTGGATGGGCAGAAGAAGACAGAGAAGGAAGTTCTTTGTATAAGAAGTGAGTGGTACATTAGGGCACCGTCAGTGTTGGTATGGACCCTGACAGACTGCCCAGGTGGAGGCCTTATGAAGTTGTGCATTAAATGTGGCACAGCGTGCTTCAAAGGGAAGATCAAAAAGTTGCCTGGGGACTCTACGCTGTCAATGACCTCTAAGATTTCTGCTTTTGATAAAAACTAGTACAGCAAACACATTTACAGAACCTCTGTATGTAAAACACTAAACCCAGGAGAGAGGAGGAAATGAAAAAAAGAACATGGAAATACATGTGAGACACTTTAGAAACAATGAGAAGCAAAAATAAAGGGGTATTGGCAAGAAATTAGAGAAAGAGTATGGAATATATAATCAAAATTAGGCTTCACTTTCTGCTTGTAGCACAACTCCATTTAGAAAGCAAGGATACTAACCTCCCCAGACTCACTCATCTACTCACTCACCCAATAAACATTCATCACCATGTACTATGCACTGGGCCCATAGAGCTTATTGTGGGATTAAATCAAATGGCATAAAAGGTCCCACTCCCCCAACAACCGCAATAGCTAAAGCAACCGCATGCCCTGGAATGCTGACCACATGCCCAGTTTTCGCCTCCTGTTCTGTAAATGGCATCTCCTTCCACTCTCAGAAGGGTTCTAATTTGAACAAATGTCTGGTCACTGCAATTCGTAAGAGCCTCCTAACTTGTCTTCACGCCTGCAGTTTTGCCTTTCCCCCATCCATTCACCACGTCACAAGCAGTTCTCTTTGAAAACTGTAAATCAGACCACGTCACTGTTCTGCCTAAGCCTTTCCAATGGCATCCCATCAAACTGAAAACAACACCGGAAGTCCTGCTTCTGCCTTACAAAGTGCTGTGTTTCTTCCTGTTCATTATAACTTGCGATACCACAGAATCTCATGCAGGAGACTCATTGGCTAAAACCCTCCTTTCTGTGATCCCCTATGTAAGGCTCCTAATGGGGCAACACATTATTTTGTTTCTTTTTTTAAATGTATCTTTATTGCTGAAAGTATTACAGATGTCCCCTTTGTTGTTGTTTTTCCCATTGACCCCTTTCAGCCCATACCTGCCCCTCCCAGGCCTCCACCACTCTATTGTCTGTATCTATGGGTCATGCATATGTGCATATAAGTTCCCTTGTTCATGTTTATAAATGTATAAAAAATGGTGACTGTTTCAGGAAAATTCCAGAAAGCATCATCACCATAGGATGCTAACACCATTTACATTCTCTGTAAACGGAAGGATGACGTTTGCTACTCAGCCCCTGTTTTCACTTTGGACTTGATCCCTGGACAGAGGATAATTAATTAATGGCTCCATAAGATATGAGATTCTGCAGGCAGGTCTTCCTGTGGACAAATTTCAGTGAAGTTGAATACTCAGAACCTATATTCTAGAGAACTTTTGGAGGATTAGAAAAATTTATAATTTACCTGCTTTATTTCTCAAAACCCACATATCTTAAAATAAAGTTATGATTGATCTTCCCCTATGTGATACAAAGACAAAATTCTAGAAAAAAAGCTCTTGTTTTTTTTCCTATATCCCCCCCCCCCCATAATTGTTCTCTAAAAGTGGCCTCTGTAGACAGTTTCTGGAGGTGTACATAAAGACTTTCTTGGATCCCAGCATCTGCTCAGCCATGATGACTGAAGTCCTTATGGGAGCCTCATGCAATAGACATTCCTTATGGGTCTAGTGCAGTGGTCGGCAAACTGTGGCTCGAGAGCCACATGCGGCTTTTTGGCCCCTTGAGTGTGGCTCTTCCACAAAATACTACGTGCGGGCACGCACGTACAGTGCGATTGAAACTTCATGGCCCATGCGCAGAAGTCGGTATTTTGTGGAAGAGCCACACTCAAGGGGCCAAAGAGCCGCATGTGGCTCACGAGCCGCAGTTTGCCGACCACTGGTCTAGTGAAAAGAAGTAGCTTTAACTATATTAAGGCAAGAAATAACCAAGAAGATAATATATTAACTAGCTCACTCATTAGTGTTGATTAGGAACTCATCAAACTCATTACCTCCCACAGTTACCTAAACCTATGTCTTCCAAGGCAAGTTTTCATTAGTAAAGTACCTGGTTAAAAAAGACACAACATATTTTGTTAAATGGATTATGAAAAAGCAGCAAAGATTAGAACGAGGCATATTTGTATTAATGAAATTCCTTAATGGGAATATAGAGAGGAAACCAAGTAGAATAAGGTCAATGGGCAGATGGAGGGACACTGAGAAAAGAAGCGGGTGGTGTCCAAAGTCAAACCCCTATAACCCCTCCCTGGAAATTTTGTTCCTGGCTGGCCTTGAACATTTCATAACACAATCTAAATATCCATATTGTGGCTGGTCTCGGCTCACATTGGTCGAGCTTCAGATTCTAAAAGCTATTGTAAATAATTAAGTTGGGAAAACCACTCTGCCCTTTACCAGTGGCATTTAATTGAATATACTAGTATAATAATCTGCATGTTTGCTACTACACTAAGTCTAAAGATGTCTTGAAACAAGATGCAATAAAATGGTGAGGGGTAAAGGAGAAATACCAAATTGTTCAGCTAGAACTTAAAAAGACATATTTGTATTACTGGATTCCAGATGTAAGAGAAGCCACAAGCAAAAAGCTACCAAAAAATTCAAATGAAAGTGGTCTGAATAAATAGGATGAAATGAGATGAAAACATTAGAAGTCAGATAATAAAAGGCCTGGGCTGGATAAAGGGGAATTTTATAAACTCCTGACAAGAGCTATGTATCATTCTGAGCATAGTATAAAGGCTAGTCCTTCAACCAAGATAAAGTGTACTAACAGTAATAGACATGGAGAGAACCTACCGAATGGCCTACCAGGCATGACTGTGATACTTCAGAAAAAGACAGAATCAAGACACTTCAGACCAATTCAAAGAATCAAATAAAAACACAAAGAGAATGGCTCTAGCTGGTTTGGCTCAGTGGATAGAGCATCAGCCTGCGGACTGAAGGGTCCCAGGTTCGATTCCGGTCAAGGGCATGTACCTTGGTTGCGGGCACATACCCAGTAGGGGTGTGCAGGAGGCAGCTGATCGATGTTTCTAACTCTCTATCCCTCTCCCATCCTCTCTGTAAAAAATCAATAAAATATATTTTTTTAAAAGAGAATTAATAAAACATTAAGAAGTTGACCTAATTTCCATTTTTTTCTTTTTTCAGAGTCTTTAGAGAAAACTATACTTATAATTTCTTTGCTGCTATCACAGCATTTTCCTTTTAAATCTGAGCCAAAACCCAATTCCAAAAGACTGGAATCATTCAAATTATGGTTTCCTGGATGTCTTTTTTTTTGAGTCCACACTTGCCATGGACTGCCAAGCATGAAGCTCTCTCTGAAACTCACAGGACCTTAGAGAGTTCTTTCTCATCAACTTTTTGCTAACTGTTAGTGATGTACTCACTTTGCCAAACTATCCAGAAAATACTATATTCTCACTTTTATTTATTTTTAATTTTTTTAAAATATGTTTACTGTTTCAGAGACAAAGAGAGAGGGAGGGAGAGAGAGAGAGAAATATCAATGATGAGAGAAGATCATGGATCGGTTGCCTCCTGCATGCCCCCTACTGGGGATCAAGCTTGAAACCCAGACACTTTCCCTGACTGGGAATCTAACCATGACTTCTTGGTTCATAGGTCAATGTTCAACCACCGAGCAACACCAATCAGGTGGTATATCCTCACTTTTAAAAGAGAATGTCAAGACAGTTCAACAAACATTTACTGAAGATCAACTATATGCAAGAAATTTTCTAAGTCTTGTAAATGGAGACAGAGGCAAGAAGCTAAGCCATGAATTGAATTCAGCTTCTACTCTGAATCTGCCTCAAATTTACTGGAAGATATCAATATCAGGAAATGACCTTGAAACAGATACTCACATTGTGTTCTCTGCTGCAGAAACTGGAATGGTTTTGTGGTCTGTTTCTATATCATGCATTTCGTAAAACACATCCATAAAGGAAGAGAAAGACAATATTTGGCATGTGCAGAAATAAGATATGCACCCCTACTGTTCTAATTCAGTTCCTTCATTTAGTCACACATCAAGACAGGGGTATGAGAGATACACATGATCTGAGCAAAAAGATAAGGTTCATTGGCAAAAGACACTGCTTGCTCTCCTGAATCACAACTCGTAATTATGTTCGTTCCGTTTTTTTCATAAGCCCTTCATGCTTAGGTAATCCAAGACAGGTGAACAAAAACAAAATCCAGAACTATCTTGTAAGGGCTTTACAGAGATGTAAGAAACTTGAGCCCAAAGGAATTTTACCTGTTCGGTTTCTTTTGCTGGTTCTCTCTAGAAGGCATTTTGACTGAAGAAGTCACCCACTGAGAAACAAAAACAGCTATTCCGAATCTTTTTCCAAATATAGGAGTTTTGGAATCTTGTTGAGAAAGGTGGTAATCTCAAAATTAGGCCAGATTAGGATGTGACCCTAGCAAGCTATGGGGTCAGATATGGTTCGAATCCCAGCTCCTCTACTTACTAGCTACACAGCCTGAAAATTTTATTCAACCTCAGTCCCAGATCCCTCTTGTGTAAACAATGGGGTCCCACATATATGTAGAAAACCTGGCTTACCCCTCAGCCAACTCGAAGATACTGCACACGTAGAGATGGATCTGTTGGCAACAACTTCTTTGCAATCCTGTAATTTATTTTTAATTAGTATTGCAACTGCAAACGCCCATTAATAACATTTCTCAATTTGTGCATTACCTAAATAATGAGACCCTGGCCAGGAAGCTCAGTTGACTAGAGTGTTGGCCAATATTCCAAGGGTGGAGGTTTGATCTCCAGTCAGGGCACATAAAAAAAATTAACCAATGAATACATAAATAAGTGGAACAACAAATAGCTATTTTTCTCTTGCTCTTAAGTCAATTTTAAAAACCACTTAATAATGACTGCAATAAATGACTCTGTTCCTAGTCAACCTGTATTTATTGGAAACACTTATAAAGTGCTCAAGTCCTATAAAGAAAAGTAGCATAGAATATAATACTTGCTCTAAAGGGTTTATACTTTAAGAAACAATTTTGAGTGCTTGCCAAAATATATTGTTAAGTAAAAACAGGTGTACGCATTTGTCAATGGACATGGGACTATACACTTAAAATGGGTGTGCTTTTTAGTGTGTAAATTGTTCCTCAATTAAATCACTGAAAGATAATCACTGGGGGTGGGGGGGAACTACTGCTGTCCAAGTACAATTCCTAGACATTCTGATAAAATAGGTCTGGAGTGTGTGGCTTGGGGAGAGGAGTTTTAAAACCATCCCAGACGATTCTAAAATGAAAAAAACAAACAAACACAAAAGCAGACAAATAAGATGCCAAAGAGTAGGATAGTAATTTAGAGATGCCAGAGTTAGCAAATAATATTCAGGACAGTCAGTTAAATTTGAATTTCAGATACAACACCAATTAAATTTTTAGTATAAGACCCAAATATTGTGCATTTAGCTGGATGTCAAGTATTTCATTTGAAAACCCTAAATAGTATCCTAACTTTTGTGCAAAAATAAAAGGGGAGGAGAAAGGAGAATAAGTGTATCTAATTGTTTATTTATGTAGGTATAAAATAGATTTGGAAAATTTGCTTCTGGGGAGAGGAGCTAGATGGGAGGCAAGGAAAGGAAGGATACTGTTCACTGTATACTTTCACGCCTTTTGAATTTTGGACCACAGAATGAACTACTTATTTTTAGAACAAATATAATTATAAAATTTAAAAATAAATAATTTCTAATAGGAGTTAAGAATCACTATAGGGAGACAAAGCAGATATATATGGTACACTTAGAAAACAAAGCTGATAGGAATTTGCCCAAATACTTGATTCTAGTATACTCTGATTTCTCAGTGTAGTTAGATGTAAGTAGATATTAACCATTTGTTGAGTTGCTAGACTATAACTGGAATTACTAGTAACTTTAGCAACCTCCTGTTGTGTTGCTATTATGTTAAGCCAGCAATTTTCAACCAGTGTGCTGCAAGAATTTTTAAAACCTGCAATACCTGACTATTTAGTCCAGGGCACTGACCTCTTTTCCCTTAGATTGTCAACTTAAAAAAATGACAGCCAACACAACAATAGCTGTCTGCTGTGAATGAATCAAAAATATACCTATTTTTTAGTCAGATCACCGAAATACATACTTTTTGGTGTGCCGTAGAATCTTAGTAATTAGTTTATGTGTGCCATGAGATGAAAAAGGTTGAAATCACTATAATCACTGTGCTCAGCACTTTACATACATTAATTAATTTAATTCTCACAAAAATATCTGGGGGCTTTGCAAATGAAAAGACTGATACACAGAAAGGTTAGTTAACTTGCCCAGGACCACACAGCCAATGATTGGCAGGCTCAGGGTTCGAATCCAGATCTGTCAGAATCCACAGCCTGTTGCTTTTAAACACAAGACACCACCACACTGTCTTTCAGACATGCATTCCTAATGTCAGGAGATTTGGTTTGGGGCATGGAAGTCAGTGCAACGAGAGAGAGCAGTGAGTAAGCACTTTTCTACACTAGCATCCGTCAGCAAGCAATGAAACACGGCACACTCGTAAGTACTTCCTTGGTTGTTAAGTAAATATACAGACATTCTTCACTTTCTGCAGTGCTTCCGCTCCAGGTCAGTTCATAAATGCCACTTACACAAGTGTAAACATATTTAGAACAAATTGGGAGTCTTCTTTCTAAATAAACTAGTACATTCCTTTATAGAAGGGAAGATATTTTGTAATACGACTGACCTCTGTTTGGTTGCTTCTGGCCGGTGCACAAAGTGACATAACCTAGGAGTCTGCTAATTGCCCTTTAGAGTTGAGGGTCTTCATACAATACATGTGTGATGGTCTATGTGTGAAGAGGACTCTGCTAAATTACAAAGGAATTAAGTAGTTAAGTTTCTGGCTTGAGTCTGCATTTAGTTAATTTCTTATTTTAAAAGTATGAGTAAATATTTGTCAGGGAGAAGCAGAATGTCACTGAACTTATCAAACCAGTCCTATTTTCACAGCTTATCAGAGACAGGACTATGTTAGAGGGCTGTTTCGTTTTCTGTTGTGAATGGTTTTGAAAAGATTTCTCCAAAATCTACTGTGGCCTGCACATTCTATACATTCCCAGTGATCCTTCCTTCTTCATATTGCAGGGGGTCAGGGGTAGGGGTAAGGGGATTCTCTGTTGGACATGACAATTGAAAGCTAATACTTCAACAACCTTTAAAGTAAATAATTTAAGAAACAGTTGACCAAAAGCTCTCGTCCTATTGAGAAGCGAGCTCTGCCTCCCTGAACAGGTATCAAGGTCTCTGTCAGCAGGTTTCATGGCCTCTGTCAGGTCCGGATCGGAGAGGTGGGAAGGCAGGTACCTTCCTCTCCAGCCCAAGGCCAACTAGAGGAGGGCGTGCTGCGGGTAGCGCTGCCTTGTTCATATCTGTGTTTTCTCCCATCGTACATCAACCACCCTGAGTAACTACTATTCCAAATTCACACTTTTAAAAAATAAACTCAGGAGTCATTGAAAACGGTGCCCCAGACGCTGTCGGCCAGACCATGGCTCCTTTTGTCAGTAGCGCCATCTTTGTTTAGCAGTGTTTGTGCTGTCGTCCGAATATTCTGTTTATTTTCTTCTTTATCCCTTATAAAAGGGAGCATTTTCTTTGAAAGAACAAAATTAAAGAATCTGCATAAAATGCTTTATCTACACCATCAAGGATATGTCTCAAAAGCTATGAGTAATTGAGGATTTTATGTTAATTTTACCTCCCTCCAGTTCCCTACTGCTTATCACCCCAAACTATACCATAAAATTTATTGTTTATATTTTTGTATATATTCGATTTGATAGATATTTTCCCGAATGTATTACATCCTCATAAGGTACTGCCAGTAATCTGCATAAAACTTATATTATTTCCAATAAATCAAATTGCATCTCCATTTAATTGTATTTGTTATATCTAACTGAATCAAGTTTTTTTTTCTCTTCCTAATTTTAAAATTACAAAAATTGAATCATTTATATCCTTTATAAACTATAATGGTTAAAAAATGTTTCCCTCAGTTTTCTCAAGACCTCACTCCCTCCTCCCACTCCCCCTACCCCCATATGTCACCAGCCTGTTCTTACTTCAATGTCTCTTTATCTAGAGCCTGTGGAAATATACGTACATTTATTTATGAATAAGTTACATGAATTTTCCCCATCTAATATTTTAGCAATATGAAGGACCAAGACTCAAGATTAAAATATCTGTACAAAAATTGCTGATAGCCCAGCTGATGTGGTTCAGTGGTTGAGTGTGGACCCATGAACCAAGAGGTCATCAGTACGATTCCTGGTCAGGGCATATGCCCAGGTTGCAGGCTTGATCCCCAATAGGGGGTATGCAGGAGGCAGCTGATGGATGAGGTTTTTCTCTCATTGATGTTTCTATATCTACCCCTCTCCCTAACCCAATAAAAACATATTTTTTAAAAAACTGATGAAAATGTAGGTTTATAAAACAGCCACAAACAACTATTTTTTATAAATTCTGACAAGTGTTAGGTTAATAATCGAATTAATTAAAAAATCAGGACAAATTAAGCTCAAGAATTTGGGCATCAACGATCAACCCATAAAATATATGTGGGAAAGTTTTGAGGAGTTTATAAGCTTTTGCTGAATATTTTTGGTTTTCCTTAAAATTTCACTATCTGAGCCTATACTTTGTACCTTCCTCCACATCTTATCAGAAAATTCTTAGCACCAGTGGGAGAATGGATCAATAAATAAAAGTGAGCATGGATATTTAAAAGAGTGAAGGCTTGGAGGGGGCAGTTCCAGGTCTATTTAATTAAGTAGAGTAGTCAGGTGGGTTGGAGGCTCCAGCCTTTCTCATTCTCCTGGGCTGCCCCATGGTGACTGTTAAATTCATAGATAAATGCAGACCTCTCTGTCTACAGCAGTGGTTCTCAACCTTGGCTGCACATTAGAATCACCTGGAATCTTTTTAAAAATTCTGATTTCTGGCCTCATCCTCCGGAAATTCTGTTTCTTTGTTATGGGGTAGGGCCACAACATTAGTAACAAAGAAACAGAATTTCCGGAGGATGAGGCCCAGAAATCAGGATTTTAAAAAGATTCCCAGGTGATTCTAATGTGTAGCCAAGGTTGAGAACCACTGGTCTACAGGATTTTAGAAGCACCCAAACAGCAGCCTGATCAAACGTATCTCCTCCCTTCAATTTACCAGAGGACCCGGTAATTTCACCATGACAATAATTTCATCTGAAGCTCTTTAAGAATGTAAGTGTGAACCTAACCTGTGATAACACTGCATTTTATGTCAGCGTCCCAACAACACACAGACTTAGATCCTTGTAGAAATCCTTCATCAAACAACTAGAGATCGTATTAGCGCCTCGGGCTTTGTTATTGTCAATATACAGGCAATCATACAAGTTCCACTTCTGCATCATTTATAAAACTACAATTGGAAACATATATTATGTGTTTTGTGCCCTAACATTACTCTTAGAATATAATGATACCAAAAAAAAGTATCTCCCAATAAATTGATATACTTTCTTTAATCTGATAGGAAAAGTTGTATTACTTGTGTTTTTTTTGTTGTTTGTTTGTTTTAGCCTTGGCTACCTGGAAGGTCAGAATTCAGAGTTTTGCTTACGTGTAACAGGCATCAAAGGTCCTCTGGTTAAAAAACTTGACCTCTTCTATCTCTGGATTCCATGACTCCATGTTTGCTTGTGTTTTATTCTTCCTTTAGCGACCTGACTAAATTTTTTTCTCTAAACTATTGAAAATCCTTTCATGAGAGGAAATAAACACAGTGATTCATGGTAGTTTTGTTTTATAAAGACACTGCAAACATAGAATCAGGGAATACTGTGCTCCTGATGGAAATGCAGAGTGAAGTGAACCCATGGCCACACTATTTTCACCAACTGATCAATACAAGCCTTGTTTTATGTGTTTCTATTTGAAGACACATATTTCATATATGTTGCTGATTCATAAACATTGAGATCATGGCCAATAGCCCTGTAACTCATGCCTGAATGAGGCTTATGGAACACATATTTTCTCCATAGGCACATCACAGCCTTCCTGTGCTTAAAAACACTACACAGAACTTCAGCGCTATGCTTGGGGCCATTCTAAACAGACAGAATATTCCACATAAAAGCACAAAAATGCAAGAAATGTGGCACAAAATGGGGAAAAGAACACTTGTTTACCATATGAGCTGAAGTAAGAAGGTAGAGTGTCAACTGGTTTGATCTAAGCTGGAAATGTGCATGTCAGGAAACTCAGAGTTGCCCCCTTTCCAAACATGTCTGTGAATGACTGCAAATGCATCAGGGGCATTGATTTTGGGTTACAAATGAATTTTAACCAGTAGACAAATTCACAAATATGCAATCAGCAAATCATGAGGATTGATTGTACAGTTTCCCAAAGGTAAAACCATTATTTGGGGGCCAGTTAGCGCATTAGCAACAATTAGAATCTCAGAGTATTGAGTATAAAGGAGGCCCTGAGGGAGCGGAACCAGGGACAGGTGCACTTGGATAACCTTGTGGAAAGGTTAGATCAAAGATGAGAGGAGCAGATTCAGGGCTTCAGGCCCACAAGGGGCCCAGGGCTCTGGGGAAAGGAGAGGAGAGACAGGTGAGCCTAAAAAGGGGACAGCATTAACCTATCTCACAATTTTACTTTGTTCCTATTACAGTAACCCTTGTATTATAGTCAGTAATGCTTAACTAGAGTTATTCAGGGGGACATTTTTTCTTTCCCAATCGATTCCTACTCTAAACTGAGAAAAATATTGTCCTATATAATAAAAGCCTAATATGCTAAGTGTCCAACTGTTCAACCGTTTGACTAGTTGCTATGATGTGCACTGACCACCAGGGGGAAGACGCTCCAACAGATAATTTAGCTTGCTGCTGGGGTCCAGCCGATTGGGACTGGGTGAGACAGGCCGGACATGTCCTGGAGCCCTCCCATGGTACCTCCCTGGCCCTGATCATGCACCGGTGGGGTCCCTCGGCCTGGCCTGCACTGTGCACTGGGCCTCTAGTCAATCTATAATGACCAAGTACTGTAATGCTAACACATCTGAGGAAAAAGCAACCTAATCTGCCATGAGTTAATTTTGGCCAAATTGTTAGTAAAAGTTGTTAATATCAGATTCTGAGGGGAGACTCCTCTTTCTACTGTTTATGATGAAAAACAATAGTAAGCCTGGAACAGCCACTCCCTCTCTCTCACACCATCATAGTCACAGTAAAACCGACATAAAGACACACACTAGGCAAAAAAAAATAGTAGAAAGCAGGTTGGGAAAGATGCATGTGAATTTTGCAGCACTAGTATTAAAGCAAATCAGCCCATTCAATTAGGATGTTGCACACAGTAGGTCCTCTGGGGATCAACTATGTAAGAAGTAGCTCTAAATTAAAATTAATTAGCTCCTAAAGTGAAGATTCAGTATGGTTTCTGTACTTGGCTTCTCACCAACACTAATTAACCCTATTGGATCTCTTATTCCATGAGGACTATGGAGATTATTAACACCATGGAGTTCTGTAGATATTTTAACACATGGCTATTTATCATGGTTGATGGCTAACTCAATGTCTTTTTCCATGAAGTTATTTCCTGTAAAGAATATTGATATATAGATAAATCATAATTGTACACTGTGTGTTATTCATGAACTTGGCTTGGTTCTTGAAGTCACACCCTTGTTATTTCAGACTCCACCCTAATTACTATGATGCTCCTCCCCACTTCACTGAAGCCATCTCAGGGTTATGAAATGACTTCTCTTCTAGTTCTGTGGCACTTACACTTCCTGTCTTTCCTTTGGACTCAGGTCCTAAACCTATTTGGATGTGCGATTGACATAGAGATTCCAGCATGTGAGGGATGGTTGCTCTAATATTCATGGTCTTAAAAATCATTTTAATCTTGGTTATCTGGAAAAGAAGGAGAATATATAGCTCCAGTTTGGCCAAAGTGTATAAAATTTGAAGAAATATTTCAAAGAAGACTTCATCATTCACATTTTATATTTCAGAAGAATAGAAACAATCCTCCTGTTACTATCTGATATTTATTTAAAAGTGTAATAATAAAATAGAATGAGTTAAAGGCTAAAATGTGCCTGCTTTCCAAAATAGCCAGTTTGCTCTGCTTTATTTTATAATAGTTTGACATCGGTGCCCAGGCCCAGCTGATATGCAGCAGGTACAATCTCGTGTGGCTTAAATGTTCCTGATATCCTGATTGGTCAGTAGGTGCAAAGCTATTCAACATGTTTACCATCACCTCTGGTTCTCAGAGAATCAGGAGAGGAAACAGAAGAGATAAGTGCAAACACATCCATGACCTATTTTTAAAACCAGTTCAAGTGTAAGTTCTCTGTACCAAGATTCAGAAGCATCTTCTTGATACATTTATTTTAGTGCCTTCCTGAACCTCAATCATCAGAAAGTTTTAGCAGAAACTTCAGTCTGGTTATGTCACTTACTGACACATACCCAGTGACAATGGTACAAGTAAATCTGAAGGACAGTCGTTGACCTTCATAAAGGTTTACAGTTTCTCTGCTCATTAAAATGTAATACAAATGCATTAATTCAAGATACAACAAATATTTTTGTCTGAAACTAGAAAATCTAAGGAAAAATTGTTCGTTGCAGCAGACCACTGAACTAAGAATATTTTTAAATAGGCATTTTGCCCTTAAAAGTAAAGACAGATAAGACCTAATGGCAATGGTTATCTTAAAAGATACTGCAGGCAATATTTTGAATTCTGCTTTGACCATCAGGAAAAAGTAATTTTACTTATATTATTGATATGCTCCCAATGGTTATTTTCTTTATCTTTCTTTATATTATCACCTAAGCTTTGATGGATTTGAGAATGTCCTGCTAAACCGTGTTATTCTTAAAATTTAATTGAAAATATATATCCACATTTCCTTTCACACATAAAGCTTTACAGAAATCTTTTTTTGAAAAATAGTTCAAAAACCTCGGGTCCTTGAAAAGAAACTAGAAATTATTTCAGTTCATTCTATTTAATAGTCTAGTAGTTCTGCAAAGAAAAAACCATAAAAATATCTCAAAACATTTCAGTGGTTACGGTAGAATAAACAAGAAACTGCTTACAGATCCCTTCCTATAAGCAAGTGTGTCAGCCACTTCCAGGTCAGTTTTTTAAATTTCACTGACTTGAAATGAAGTATTGTTTGGAAACAAGCCAAGTACAGATAGAAAACCAGGACTAAATTTCCCCATGATAAACCACTTAGTTTTACTCTAGGGCTATATCTTACATAGCAGCCTTCTGCCATTAGGCATCTGACCTACCTTGTTACTTGGCAACACATCCAAATATGCTTAAACAACGAATGCTGGACTCCATTTGGCTCACGATAATCAATAAGGTTTGATTTTTGTCTCTAAGGAAAGTCAAACTGTTATCTCTTTGTGATTCCTGTGAATTGTCTAAATCCTTAACTTGGAACCATTTTATTCTATGTAGTAATTGGGTTTTCTTAGGCTGGCAGGCTGGAAATCGGACTGAAGTATACTGGTGTCTATTTCTAAAGGTAAAAACTCAAAGGACAGTGACGGTGTTAAGAATGACTCTACAATTACCAAGATACAAATAACCAACTGATCTTTTGATATCACGTATCTATTGCTGATGGAAAAATGTTCAGGCAGTTTGATCTCTTATTATTACTTTAGTCTGTGGACTAACCACAGTGTCTGCCAGCTTATCAACGGAGTCTATTTGCATATGCTTGTAATGTTCACCCACAAGACTGGAAACTGAAAACTGTGTATCAAGGATACGCAGTCAGGTGTTGCAGATAGTATTGGTAAGCAAGTCTCAAACTCTACGAGGAGCCAATTTCCTTTCTTAGGATGGCCTTCAGAGATTCTACAGAAAGGTCACCCTTCCTACAAAGGAATGCGACCATATTTTCAGAACTAAGGATTTGAATCCTTATCTAACCCAGAGTCTGCCCTGGTCATGGAAGATTTTAAATGGTGGCTGCTCCAGAAATTGCAGGCCATAGACCCACCATCCACCTGGGCAACATTCGCTTTAACAAATAAAGTTCTTTTTGCCCCAAATTGTTCCTCTAGAAGCCTATCCTGAAACTTCTAGTATTAGGCATGCCTTTGGATCTTTGCTACAAGCAAAATGCCTACTGGGCATTATCTGTTTTCAGTGATAGCTACTTTAGAAGAAATTGATTCATCAGAAAGACTGGTCAACAAGTCATTGATTTTCCATCTTGGGAGTAACAAATTGGTACCAAGCACTGTAGAAAAATATCAAAAGAGAAAAGTGGGCTCTTAGATACAGTTCTGAGAGAAATTAATTTTACCCATGACTTGTACTAAAAAGAACGTTCTTTGTTCAACTGTCAATAAGTGTCAAAGAAAAAGAAGACTCAAGGAGACAATCTTACCTCCATGATAAAATAGACATGTAATAAAATCATTTGCCCAGGCAGGAGTTTAGAGACCCCAGGGAATGTTTGGCCTTATAAAAAGCTTCATTATTTCCAATTATATAGGAGAAGCTGGAGATATATCATTTCTCTAAAAAGTCTACCAAAAATCATCTTTTGTTTCTTCCTTAAAAAAGCTTCATGACAAAAGCAACTATCTTAAGAATAACATATGTGTACTTACAGACACCATTGCTGGGTTTGAATTTAGTTCTGGAAATTCACCACTGGAATGGCTATCACAGAAATATTCCTTCCCCTCTTTAATTCTAGTATCAATTAAGTTTAGGTCCAATTAAACAGGGTAATTTTAAACTAATGGGAAGTAAGTTATATTTGCTGCCTAAAAAAACAAAAGATATTATTTAAGATCTAGTCTACTCCTTAGACTTGTCTTAACTAGTGTTGGATTAGATATACGTTCTTAGTATCTGGGGGTACTAGATAATACTAGAGGAAGGCCCCAGATAGGTAAACACAACTTTTACTTCTGCTTTTATATACACTTTTCCTTAGAACTCTGTGGATTAGAGAAGACTTCATTGTTACCCAGATCATGTAGTTCAATTTTGCCTTTAAATTGTTCCTTGGGCCAATTTTGGTAATTGTGTTAAAATAAATTAAACTCATGGACATAGACAACAGTGTGGCGATTGCAGGGTGGGCAGGTGGAGGTGGAAGAGAGCATAGAGGGTATAAATGGTGATGAAAAAATAATTGAAAATAATACTTGTGGAATAAATGGAAAAAAAGAAACTAAACTCATAACAATTATGGCTAGAATGGAAGAAATGTTTGTTTCTTTTTAACTTTCATCTTTTTTCATACTTTGGCATATACACTGCATGGATGTTCTGAAATCTTTTAAGTTATATGTAAAACGTGTGCCAAACAGAAAGCAGTTGTAAGAAAAAGCAGAATTTGTAAAACTTGTCCCATTAAAAGGAAAATTACCAAACTTTCCTTTTCTTACACCTGAAAATTAGTGCATGCAATGAATACATTCTTTAGGTGATGGTATTTTAAAGCTGAAACTGATGGCCCTTGTGGTCAGTCTTTAATCAAGGACTCATTATCAATGCCAGCTTTCACCCTTGACAACCATGTCCAACAGCTGTACTTCATAGTGATCCTCAAGTGCTCATCATACGTTACAGGAGGACTTTTTAAATCTGAGATAATATGTGTGCTTTTTCTTTGTATTATTATTATACTTCCACACAAATCCAAATACTCTGCAAAGTGAGAGATTTGTATTCAGAATATTCTCTTATGTCTTCTCAAACCTCAAACAAGAAAAAACACACTGATATTTTTCAATATAATATGAAATATTGATGACTTTACAGAGGGGGAAATCAGTTAGATAATAGCTCAGTGAATAACATAAGTAACAAAATGCTTGAGGGGGAAAAGTACAAAAGGACTAAAGTCAACACGGTTCCAATTAGAAATCCTGACTGGGATATTTCTAGACCTGGATTATGTGTCTAACTCAGAGATGAGTCATCAAATATTTTGCTTCTCCATCTATAATAATCAGAATACAAATAACTGGGCTATTGGCTTATTATAAGAAACTTTTATGAAAAACACATTTGTTTAGAACTAGATGTCGGAAATGATGCATCTATAACAAAGAATGCTTTACTCACCTGGAGCTAATCCACAAGGAACAGAGAGAACCCTGAATTGGACAAGTGGGCATGCAGGAAGTTCATGTTGATTATTTAATAATCAGAAATACTTGGAATGGAGAGTGAGAGGCAGTAGATGGTTGTATAATGAATGATTGTCGATGTAATAAAAATATTGCAAACAGTGAACTGAAATGTGTATTATCATGGGAATGGTGATGGGGTAGGAAGAGGAGAGACAAGAGAATAACTTTCCCTAAACTTAGTCTCTTGGCAAATACTTACAAGTCAATTATTCGACAATATTTTACATATTATAGGAAATAGCAAAAAAATAATCATTACAAAAGGGTTGTTCTTCAATTCTTTTAGAACATAGTGATATATTTTGTTATGTTTTGATAAGTAGATCTTCAGGTGAAAAGTGTCATAAATTAAGTCATAGCAGAGCTAGAACAGAGCTCCTGAGTAAAATGAAGACAGTGGGAGTCTGTCTGTTTTTAAATCAATATGGACTGGGTGTTAGTTATTAAGGAGCCCAGATCTGTTAGATTTTCCATTCTCTGGTAACAGACACATTCCTAGCTGAGATAGGACTTTTCACTTTTCACAGTGTGGATGGGAGAGACTTTTCATAGTGTGGATGGGAGAGAACATGGGCGAACAGAATTACAGGAAAAAATGTTACTTAAAAATGATGTCATAGTCATAAACTAAGAGCTACAGACATATTTAATATATCTTCTAAATTTAACAATAATAATTATAAATGTAAATAATTAGATATAACCTTACATTTCCCCTAAGTCCTTCTAGAACTTATATGTCATTATTAGCCAAAGCAGGTCAGTGCTTACAGAAGGAATAAAGTTATGAGGCCTATGTTATGGCTCTATTCCTCCCTCTTTCCAGGGTCTCTCTGAGATGGCATTAGTTTTTGTGAATTTTGGTGAGTACTGCATTGCAGTATATTCCCTAATCACTATTACTAGCCTGACCAACCTTAGGAGGTGTAGATTCTGGAAGTCATTTTCCTACACAAATGCAACTAAATGACCCCAAATGCTGTATGTCTTCCCCCCTCAATGTGCTTCACCTTTTTTATACCTCATTTCAGGTTTGAGGACCATTATTAATCCATCCATTGCCTCCTTAAACCAACTATTGAGACCTTATAAACATTTTTCCCTTCTCCTAATATCTGATCAATACCACTCATTAATTTCTCTAATCTGACTTTTCTTCTCTAACCTTATAATCACTGACCTAATTTCAAGCCTTTTTTATTTTCCACTCTTAACTATCTCTCTACAGTTTGAACCCCCTTAAATGTATCTTCCTCTTTATTACCACAATACAGCATTAAAATCACTGATTTTACCAGTTTACACTAAAAATTTTCTGCTCATGTATCTCTCTCTACCTTACCAGATTTCAAGAACAGGAACTAGGTCTTATTCATCTTTATAACCAAAGTACCAAATATGATGCTGGTACATAAAAGGTACTTAAAGAAGTTTTTGATGAAAAATTAAGATATATAAAAATTATACCAGAGAACACATTGCTATTATCAGTTTTAACATGGTGAGCAAATATTTTATTGTGATAAATAACAGTGTCAACTTTAACATAACTAACTTGACATTTTCTCTAAAGTTTATGCTATCCAGGTAGAATTTGTGCTCTCCAAAGGATTTGAATAATTTTTGAATTACTTATTTTTATCTTTTGGGTCAAGTGACTACACACAATAACATGTTTATGGTAGAAAAGACAAATTAGACAGCAGTTTTAAGCTATTTCTTTAACCCTCCTATTCCAAGTTCTACACACTTTTAGAAAACATGGTTCCTGAAAAATAAGTCAAGTAGAAAATATTATTCCTGTTTATAAAATATGATGATGCAAACAGTATATCTTTCTTTAAATATATAGTTAACATTTATGATTTTGAATTATTCCTATTTGCTTTTGAATTAGTTGGTGCCTATCCCTTAGGTGTGTGAATATTTACTATATTGATTTTAAGAATCAACATGACTACTCTGGACTCATTACACCATACTGTAAGGCTCATTAAAATCATCTTAGCCCAACACCTTCCATAAACTAAAGGACAGAAATCTAGTTTCTGATTCCTATCATAAGTTTACTGTTAAAGTCAAAATATAGTTTAAAAGAGTGAAACACTATAAGAGGTCAGAACCATGAAAACCACACTTGATTAGAAAAACTGTTGGGAACCAGGAAGAAAAACACTATAACTCAAGGGAAATTCATCTTCACAGCAACATAGTTATTTTCCTATAGTTGTTTTACAGAGAAAACCACACATAGAATGCAGAGATATCCTTGCAGCGTGCACTGAAAACATGTGCACGCCAGGCTTTCTCCACGCCTGCATAGGCAAGCCTCAGGGTGGCGTTAACTTTCACATTAGATGGAAAAAATCAGACAAGGGACCTTACCCTCATCAGGCCCTCACCTTTACCAGGGATACTCTTTGTATCTCAAACAGAATGAATTCGCATCAAGTATATAAAGTCCTGGGGTGGGCAGAGTGCACCTCCATTAAGGGAGCTCAGAACCAGTACTAATGAGTTATGCATTCTACTTTGGTTTGTTTGTTTTTTTCCAGTAAGTAAGTGAAAAATTAAAACCTAACCAGGGAGGTTTGTATAGGTAGATTTCAAAATAACTAGCACCTCATGATGGTCTAGTGAGGTCTGGAGAAAAAAGTAAACCCAGGTTGCTCATTTCACTTGATTACTACTATGCGGTCTTTATCAACTAGCACCAGTTTCCAACTGAAGATAAAAGAATAGACCTTCCTCATATTATGCTCTATTTTTATGCCTGTTTCCTTATGTCTTAACCCTCATTTATAGATACCAGAATATTTTTATTAAAGCAATTTTTCTAAGATATGTTTTGCAGTGTTGTCTTCTGTATTGTTTCTAGTAGACACTTTTACTATTGAACCCTGAGAGGCAACATTTGATAACAGGTATTGCCAACCTTAAAAAAATTAAAGTCAAAGAGTGGATTGGGACAGAAAAGGAACAGAGACTGGGAATAATAGGTTCTACATAGTTCATTGTGGTAACTCTCTTTATTTTACTCAATGAACTAAGAAATTACCAAATGGGTTACATGGCTCCTGCATTTTCCAGCATTTGGAAGAAAACTTTAGAAAATCTCAGGCCCCGGTCAATCCATGAAGGTACCTGCGTCAATATTTAGAAGCTCTGTAACTATAGGGAATTCACCCCACTATTCTTTTGACATTGTTTCTGTAAATGCTGACTCTGACTAATATGTAGCTTGTAGATGAACGGCATGTTTATATAAGAATCCTAGAAATTAACTTCAAAAACTACAGACTCCAGCCTTCAGGCATTCCAGCTCTGGGAGATTTGCTGACCTTCAAATGAAAACCAGGAAGATGCACACCAGACCATTGCTTGACCAGTTTCAAGGTCTTTATCAGAATAGACTGTGCTGGTCTGCACACAGTACCCTAATGGAGAACTCTCAGCCCCCTCTCCTTGATCTCTTTGTTCTGTTTTCCCTCTCCCTCCTTATAAAAACCTCAGTCTATACTGAGATGGAGAGGTGAGCTTAGGGACAAAAATCCCCCATCTTCTCAGGTTGCTGGCACTTGAATAAACCACTTTCCTTCTCACCAGCCCCTGTCTCAAGACTTTGACTTTCACTGAAGCAGGCAGCCGAACCTGTGTTAGGTTACCCTCTTGATCTTGGAAAAGCTTTCCACCTTTTTTTTTAAGCACTAAGAGATGCAAGTTTTTCTTATCCTCTTTGAAAATCTAATTTTATTCTATATTTAAAATATTTTGACATGTCCAAAAACATTTACCAGCAGTACATTTTTTTTAACAAAAAGAGGATATTTTGAATAATAGACTGCAAGAACTGAGTAATTTTTTTTTAACAAACTTAGGCTCTGAGGTCCTTGCCTAAGTTAGACTGAAAAACAGAATACAAAGCAATTTTGCTTTTCTAATTATTTTGTGGTGTATCCCTCAGGTCAGATTTAGTACAGTTTCAATTTTCTGAGCAAGTTAAAGAGAGAAGCACAAGAAAACATATTGGGTTGATCCCAAGATCACTATAATTAAAAAAAAATAAATAAATTTGTGTGCTACAGAAGAAAAGATTAAAATAAAATCTTGTACATTTTCTCTAAGCTTTTTAAAATGAATTTTTCCTCTTTTATAGAGCATATGTGTGTATATATATATATATATATATACACACATATATTTGCCTTTGTCTCTTTGTTCTCTGTGTGTAGGTATGTGCATGTATCAATATATATGGATATCTATCTGTCTATGGATATCTATCTATCTACCTATCTAAATGGGTAGATAGGTAAATAATTGGAAGAAGAGAGGAAAGATACAAAGAAAAAAAAGAGAAAGGAACTAAAATCATGAAGCAAAAATTATAAGTTACCAAAGTCTAAGGCTAGACAATAGGGATATGAAAATAATCAACATTTTTCTTTCACACAGGAGAAAATCGAGCCTTTTGGAGACTAATTTCATATTCATAGCTATATTATCCAGCACTAACAGTATTTTATTAGTGATGGTCTTCTTAATGTTTTGATATAAACCTTACTAATTTATGAAATCTAATTAGCCTTCTCTGAAATTGTTCCCAAAATTATGTGGGTGAGTCTTGATAGCCTTGATTTTGTTTTAACTGCTAAAAAAGTTTCTTTCTGCATTTCTGGGTATTAGACATTTGGTTTATATGGCAACTACAACTTAATTTACCTTGATCTGTCATTTTTTTACAACTTTATTAACTACACTTTCACTACTATCTCTTAATTGATGATCTAGAATATATATCAAACATCAAACAAATTGTGTTCTTATATTTATAGAATCACAGTTTTGGAAGAGAGCTTGAAGATCCTTTAGTCCAACTTCCCAATACAAACCGTCCCTAGAACAACCAAGTCTTGGAGTACTACCTACACTTATGACTTCCTAAGTGTCTTTCTGGCCTCACCTTGTGCCTCTCTCTACTGCCTACTATCGACTCTCTGAACTCTTCTGCCAGCTCACTGAATGCATCAAGCTCTTTCCCAAGTCAGGAACTTGGCAGATACTTTTGCTCTGTCTGAATTGTTCTCTCCCAACTGTTCACCAGACTGACACCCAGATAGCCTTTATATCTCAAGTAAAACACTATTTCCTTAGACAAGTCCTCTTGACTGCCCCCACCGTTATTCTTTTCCATTTGAAAAAGTTGCTTGCAGTCACAATAACTTCTCATATTTCTTTGATTTTAATTTTGTTTTAGTGTTGTCCTTCCTGTTTTTGAACACTATTTCTTTTCATTAGAAAGAAGAAGAAAGCAATAGGCACTGAGTAATAACACTTTCTCTCACATCCATTAACTTCCTTATTCACTGCTTTGCTCTAAACAACACTAGAAGAATTTCTGGCTGTTCTTAGCATTTTTTTTTTCCAAATTTCAGTCCACTCTGGGTTTTACTCTTCCTCACACTATACTAACTGCTCATTTAACACCTGTGTAAGTATTTCTAATTACATGTTCCTCAGTTCATCTATTCTACAAGCCATTTTTAAAAACGAATCTGATTAAAGTCTCTATGTATAATCATGAATTGCTCTAGTGGTATCTTTCTTGGGATAATGTGAAATACTAATTCCAAATTTTTTAAAAGTTAGTTTATCTTGCCGAAACCGGTTTGGCTCAGTGGATAGAGCGTCGGCCTGCGGACTGAGGGGTCCCAGGTTCGATTCCGGTCAAGGGCATGTACCTGGGTTGCGGGCGCATCCCCAGTGGGGGATGTGCAGGAGGCAGCTAATCGATGTTTCTCTCTCATCGATGTTTCTAACTCTCTATCTCTCTCCCTTCCTCTCTGTAAAAAATCAATAAAATATATTTTAAAAAAGTTAGTTTATCTGGACTCCTTTTTTTAAGAATTCCATCTCCTATCAAAGCTGCCAATGATTCCAATGGGTGATGTCCTCAAGACCGTGGCTCGAAATAGCCTTCATGGGCACTTGATTCCCAACTTCCTCTATTTGCCTGTGACTTCTCCCAAGTTCTCCAGATGGTTATATCCAAAAGCCCAGTTTGACATTTCTACTTGGATACCTAGAAATACCTTAAAGGTCTGGAAATGAATTCATTTTTCTTTCAAACCTGTTTTTCTTTCTCCATCTTAGGAAATGGCTTTACCCTCTACCCGGTATCGCCAGTAAAAAACTGGGTGATCATTTTTGTTTTCTCATTTCCTTCATTCCCACTCTTTATCCAATTAGTCAGCAAGTCCTATTATCTCTGCCTTCAAATATTTCCTGAGTTTATCCACTTCTCTCTAGGAGCACTGTTTCCACCTGTTGTGTTCCACTGTCATCTCTGGTCTACTGGAATACCCTCCTAACTGGTCTACTCTGGTCCCTGTGTTCTCTTCACTGAAGCCATGGTGATCTTTTAAAAAGATGGCCTTGCCCTGTCCTATGTGGCTCAGATTACTGGCCCATGGACCAAAGGGTCACAGGTTTGATTCCTGGTCAAGGGCACATACCTGGGTTTCAGGTTCAATCCCCAACCCCAGTTGAGGTGCATGTGGGAGGCAACCAATCTTTCCCTCTTTCTGTCTCCCTCTCTCTCTCCCTCTCCCTCCCTACCATTCTCTCTCTCTCAAAAAAAAGAAAGAAAGAAAGAAATCAATAAAAAAATATATCTGGGTGAGAATTAAAAATAAAAATATATAATAAATAAAAAGATGGCCTTCCCTGAGGCTCTCCCTGGACCATTGAATCACACCAAGCCTCCCTCTCCATCCCAGTCACTCTCATGATTATACTTTAAATATTTTAATAGCATTGAAACTTCCATAATTGCTAATTTATTTATTAACCTAGGTGTCTAATTGAAGATACTTTAAGATATTTGTTAAACAGAATTTTGTTCTCATTATTAACACTCCAGACAAGTTTTCTTCATGTAAGGAGGGCCTATGAGAAAAGGTTAATGTTTAGGGAACATGAATAATGATTGCAAAAGGCACAAAGTAATATTCTCAACTCCATTTATGGGGAACTAATAATCTCAACTCCATTTACGAGGTTTACAATAGGTTTTTACTGCCCTTAGTGATAGTCCTACTTCCTACAACTATATAATAAACTCAAGCTCCATATACACCTAACAATGAGTACAGAATCATTCTCCTTTAGCCGTCATCTTTAGAAAGGGACATATTTGTCATGGAAAACAACTTGTCTGTCCTGTCTGCTTTTACTATAATTGTTTTCCTGCATCTCAACATTACATTACTTGCTCAAGAGTCTATTGGTCAACCTGCCTTGGTGATTCAACTCAAGAAACTGGATTAGCTATGAGCTGAGTTTTATGTAAATAATTGGTCTACATTTCATGCTCTACTGATCTGAAAATCAAAAAAATAACTAACCTGAAATTCCCGAGTGAGGGTGGGAAAAGAGCAGATTTCTGTTCTGAACCACCTGGGACTTTGGATGACTTCCACTTTTCCAGAAGAGTAGTCAAATACATGAAAAGCAATTCAGACACCAGCGGATAATTTTAGTAAGAGCTGGTGTGCCAATGAGCTGAGATGATCAGTTATCCTAGGGTTACCTTCCCTATCAAGTCAAGTATTCCTGTTCCAGAAACAGCCTATGAGAGAGTGGTTTGCTCACATATGACAGATTCCTTTATTCCTTCTTGGCAACTACGAGAACAGGCCCATCCAGTTTCATCTGCAATGTTTTCTTTTCCTTTTGAAATCAATGATGGTAACATTTCATAAGAGGCCATAGTCAGTTCTTAAACAGAAAAGCAGCATTAATATCAAACTGTCAAGAATACTTTTTTTTGGAGGGCGGGGGTCATCTGTAAGATTCCCCTCTTCCCTTCAAGAAGGACTGATCCATCTGGGTAGAGGATTATGTTAGGAAACTATGAAATAGTTAGGGGGAATGGCTCTCACTTCATCCTACAACTTGAACTTCATAGTAACCTGAAAATTCAATAAACTTAAATACCTGAGGCTATAATTATAAGACTATCTTTTCTGTTAACTTTTAAAATGTAGGACTATAAACCATGCATATAATACATATATGCTTTTTATAATACTGAATATGCATGAATGTAACTAAATATTAAAAACAACGCAAATTTTTCTCTTAAACAGAACTTAAGAGAAAATTCATAGCTATTATTATGTTAAATAATAATTTTGTTGTTACTAATCCTGAAACTACATGTTATTAAGTTGGGCTTAATTTAACCATTTAGACAACTGGAATCTTCTACCCTTAATTTTAGACCTTGTTATAGGAGTGTGACTTTAACCAAACATACATTTTTCCTAGGAAGGCGGCCTCTAATTTCCCTTGCTAGTTACATTTCACCTGCTTCAATCGTTTTCAGATTATGTTGTATTGGGTGGGAAACTCTTGAAAGCTAATATATTGTTACCACTTGAACGATTACATTTGCTCACACCCTAGTTCCTGCAACACTTGGATCAGAATTTTGAAAGAAACACACACACACACACACACACACACACACACACACACCACAACTGAGCAAAACACTGGAAGACAGAAATTACTTTTTAATTCTCTGCTTCTATTTCACCTGAGGAAGGGCAAAGAAATGTGTGATCACTTGCCTGGCTCGCCTCACTAAATTACTTTTTAAATGAAACTCTAAACACGTTCTTATGATCATCATCATTATTATTCCCTGGGTTGTTGTTTGAGATACCAATGGAAGGAATAGCCATGGCAGTGCCCAGTTTTTTTGTCCTCACCAGCTGTTTGAAATGCAAATACCAAAAAAAAAAAAAAAAAAAGACAGCCAGCTCGTTTTCTGATGCCATCCGCGCGCACATCACCACTCCGACCAGGATTTCTGTGGACGCTGCGGATCTCAGGCGCTCACACGCAGCCAGGCTCCCCTCGCCGCTCGGCTGGGGCTGGCCGGCCGTGGATCGCTCCTCATCCACGTCTCACTTCCTTCTCCAAGGCCAGGCGCTGAGAATACCCTGAGCGGGTGGGAACACATTCCAGCAATAACAACCCCACTTCCCCAACTCACCAGCCTGCGAAGTTTCCCGTGCGCAAGGGCTGGTGTCGGGTTTCAGAGGCTGCCTTCCCCTTCCCGGAGCCTGAACTCCTGGCTTCCACACCAGCAGTGACGCGGGACCTGCTCTACAGGGCGACCATCGTGAAGACAGCTCCTTATTCTTCCAACCTGTGGCTCTGGCTCGGTCCCCAGCCCCTGCCCGTCTGGACGGCGAGTGGCAGGACTGGAGCACCACCCCTGGGTCCGCACCGCCGCCTGGATCTGGGAGGTTTGTGTGAGAAGAAGGCGTGTCTCCCACTCCTAACGCGGATGTGCAGAGCACACCTCGGGCCAATCTTGGTTGTGACTCAAAGGCGCTTGGCTCCTGGTTAAATTCTCCTCGTGGAGCTTCAAGCCCTAGCAGCAGCTCATTCTTACCCAGGGCACTCTGAGAGCTGCTCCCAAAGCCTTGCATTCTCTCCCGGGGGAATGTCTCATTAACGATAGAGAGGGAGGAATTGCCAGTGAAGAACAGAGAAAGGCCCCGGGAAATGGAAAGGCAGTTCAAAATTCGTGTTTTAAAAGTGAGGATCTGTAGATATGCATACATTCATCAGTATGCACAGGCTAAGCTTTGCCTCCTAGTCAGAGATCAGTAGGTTAGTAAATCGAGATCAAACAGAATCAGGAGGACACACATTCCCTGAGCAAATACTAAGAACCTACTGTGTGGCACACTCTGTCCTAGACACTTTGGATTCACCCACAACAGGGATCCTGGCTGCCTCTCTTGAGCTCATGGTTCAGACAGACTCACATCCCTAGTTTACAGACTAATGTAAAGGTAGGGATCCCAGGTCATATACATTAGATAGCAGCTGTTTCTTCCTTTGTGAAGAAAATTTTAAAAGTTCCCAACCTTGCCAGAACCGGTTTGGCTCAGTGGATAGAGCGTCGGCCTGCGGACTCAAGGGTCCCGGGTTCGATTCCGGTCAAGGGCATGTACCTTGGTTGCGGGCACATCCCCAGTGCGGGGCGTGCAGGAGGCGGCTGATCGATCGGTGTTTCTCTCTCATCGATGTTTCTAACTTTCTATCCCTCTCCCTTCCTCTCTGTAGAAAATCAATAAAACATTAAAAAAAAAAAGACTCCCAGTTGGTGAGTTAAAAAAAAAAAAAGTTCCCAACCTGTTCTTGCACTCATGTTGGTCAACAAGGAAATGAATGCTTACATTTTAATTGTTTGACCCAGTTCTGACAGGGGAGGGGGCCTTAGAGAATCAGTTAGGAAGTGTCTCCTAGGGAAGTGCTATGGGGGGAGAGGGGATAAAGAAATACTCCCAAATCAAAATGAAACACAAACAATAGCAAAGTAGTGGAGAAGAGGAGCATCGATCCCACAAGAATTTGTCTATTCTATAGGAAAATATGGACGTTCTACTTTCTGTGTCTCAATGGTCCCATCTTGAAAATGGGGATAATACAAAACCTTCATAGGGTTGTGAGTTCAGATCAGTAAAGTGCATAGAATAGTGTGTGGCACAGAAAATGCTATGCATGTGTTGGCTAAGTTTATTATTTTGGTGGCATTTATCTACTTCATTCTCCCAAAGTAAGGTCCAATTCATATAAATTATTCTGTCTACCAGGAGAAAGTATAGGAGGTTCAGGTTGTAGATTTTCAAAATACATATGCTGAGAATCTATATTCATGGTAAATCTATTTTGCATTTATCAATAATATCTAAGTATATAACAAGTGTGTGTCCACACTTGTTCCAGGGCCTGGAAAGAGATAAAAGACTAAACATAACAAGCTTGAATTTATTGCACTGTATATAGCACATTAATTTATATATAAAAGGCTAATATGCTAAGTGTCCCTCCCTCCATCCGACCAGTCGCTATGACGTGCACTGACCAACAGGGGGCAGATGCTCAACGCAGGAGCTGCTGAGCTGCAGTGACTTGGCAGCAGCAGTTCTTGGGTGATACACCCTGAAACCAGAGAGGAGGGAGCCCAATTCCTCACGGGGCATTGCAATTCCACCTTTGGCCGTGGGTTATGTTGTTGTGGTTATGTTGGGGCACCGTCGGCCCTGAATCTGGTTTACTGCACACTTGCATTTGCGTTCCACACCCTGTACAATAGCAACTTTGCAGAGTGCCCTCTTGCACTCTGGGACCCCTCAGGGGATATGGGAGAGGCAGTTTCAGCCTGATCCCTGCAGGCCAGGCCAAGGAACCCCACCTGCTGGAGGGACCCCACTCACTCCACAGACACCTTTCAAGCCATGGCGCCACCCAGATGCGGCTGGCCAGGGATGGACCACTGGAGGTTGGCTCCAGGGCGTGTCCGGCCCGACTGGCCTAGTCCCGTCCCGCTGGCCACCTTCTAATTAATTTCCTTTCAATGTGCACAAATCCGTGCACTGGGTCACTAGTTTAAAATAATTATCTGTGCTATACAACAATAATCTGTATTCTTCGCCTATTGCATATGTTCACTCACATGAATCTGAATGGCTATCTTTTCCTGAATGCAGTAGAGTTTATAAGGCTCTTGCCCATAGATCATCTCATTTGACTTTGATGACATCGCTTTGAAATAGGCAAGTCATCTATCATTTATAGTGTCCCCATTTTAAGAATGAAGAAACTGAGGTTGAGAAAGTCCCAACAAGGTGCCCAGAATCACGAAGGTCCCTAAATGTAGAGCTCAGGTCTGCTGATCCCTAAGGCGGGGCTCAAGGTGATCACTATACAGTGCTGCCTCCCTGCTATCTGGGCAAAGTCCCTGCTGTGAGAAAGTCTAACACATTTAGGCCGGCTCTCTGGTCACCCTCCCCTCCCTAAGTGTGTCAGCTGCCTGGTAGGGTCAACTCTTGCAGGGACAGCCCTCTTGCAGTCACTTGCCCTGCAAGTCCTGTCTTTCGGGTTCTGAGGCTCAGAGGCACCAGTGTTGCAGAGTGATGCTGCTCGGCTACTCAGAGTGCCGACCTTCCCTTCCTTCCCTCTGGAAATGGTGCTGAGGAGGCGAGGGTAGTCGGAGAGCATGAGAGGAAGGAGGCTTGGTCACTCAGGAAGGCCACTCTGAACGGAGGTAGAAGACCAGAGCAGAGTAAAAGACCCTGGAAAACCAGTGAAACAGGTGACCGCGTCTTGTGACATGAAACAAAATAAATTCTTCTTGTCCCTGGAGTTGATGTAGCACAAATTAAGTAGACATAATTTCTGTCAGTAGGTTTATCATCCAATAAACATAGCGCTGAGGTAAACATATAAATGTACATGGAGGTTTCTAGTGAAAATGGCAAATGGATCACATGTTTCAGCTCCCCATCCCCTAACTCCTCTAACATGAGAATGAATGAATATTTTAAAAGTCAGTAAATCATAAAGGCAAATAAAAGGGAGAGGAGAAATCAAAAGACAATAACTGCAATAGATGATTGGAAGAGCCTACGTCAGATGGAGGCTTGGACTCATCCACTGCATGCCTATAGGAGGGGTTATGGATAAGAAGCAAGACAATTAACTGCTTGTCATCCTTCAAAATATTCTTAAAAATTGCCATCTTGTCTACCTACTTGAACCACAAGTGATGAGATGAGAGGTTCCTAACTCCCCCTTCTCCTGGGATTGCAGAGAAGGCTTTGTCAGGTGGTCATGCACGGGTTTGCCTCCACCCTCAGATGATTTTCAGTTCATAGGAAGGCTGTTTAATCACAAATAAAAATCAACCCCTCCCCCGTTTGGAGAAACCCCACATCATGACTAACAGTCACAAGATTGGACTTCCACGTCATGCTAGTTTTAGTAACTACTTTTAAAGATGTTACTTCAAGAAATATATAGGCTTAAGTTAATCCATACTAGAAAATTGCTTTAAATGGGTAACACATCCAGACATATTCTAGGCACCAAAGTGGACTTGTTCACATAATTATATGTAGGGCATCTACTCTATGATGAGGTCTTAACCTACCCCCTGCTAACTTCATTTTGCCTCAGTTTCCTAGAATGTGAAACAAACACACATTGTAACCTTTCATGGAAATGATTGTAACTTATTCTAATTCTTTCTTTCTATGTTGAAGGAACATTCTATGGGAAAGAATCAACTGGTTTCATGATATATAGCTTTTATCAAGCCCGACTTTCAAAGAAGCCACAGTAGTGGATAAGCCATTATTCTGTCTATGAGTAATGTTAGACCCTTTTATAAGTAACAGCAAAAATACTATAATTATGGACATAATTACAATTATAAAATTGTTTAATCAATTTATCAGGTTGATTAAGGAGAAATAAATACATATTAAAAATGAAGCAGAGAAAAGAATGTAATAAAATATATATGCATAAACATAGTCATAGCAACATATATATCTGTGTGAACATAAATATAGTCATATATTAATATGTAAACATTATATATACATACATATACTTGCTCAATGTTAGCTTTATGGTGAGCTACAAAATAAAATGTCATTTGTGACTACCATTTAAGTATAAATGAAATATGGTGATTCCTTCATTTTCCCAAAATATGTTACTAAAAAACAGCATTCTTATTCACAACTTTTGTTACCTTTCAGCTGCAAACACTTCAAATTGTCATATCATACAACTGAGGAATAATTCTTTTGTAAATTTCTTTGCCTGCCTTTTAACCAATTTTCAGGTCATTTTTCTAAGCATTCAAACTAACATTGATAGATATAATTTCAGGCAAATATTCCTCCCCTAAATATTTTTTTATTAAATTGAAGTACTTTTCTTAATGTTCCATGATAAGAGATCCATGATGACAGCAATATAAAGTCAACATCTTTTTAAAAGTATTTGAAAAATGATGTTGCCATATATTTGATCATATATACATATATATGAAGATAATTTGCAAAAATAATAATTAGTAAATGAAGATTTAGTGATAGCAAAGAATTCCATGCTAAATGATTACTTTTTAAGAATATATTTTCAAGAAAAATGCTGCCTTAAGAAATAATCTTACATTATAATCACATGAAATATGATCTAATTTGTTTTATCATCAATATGGTAAAAATTTATAAGCCCACATGAATTTTTATTATATTTCTGTATATATTTAAATGTTCTATTTCCAAAATGACCTGAAAATCCTGAGTATCTCCTAAATATGCATTAGTGACATAACCACTAAGTAGGTTCCTGTCCTGGGGAATTTTTAGCTACAACTCTCATTACTGCCATAGATTGAGTGAAACACAGAAAAATCCCCGCACACTTCGTATAAAATATGTGCTTTTCTTAAAACTACTCAACCTATTTTATATAAATTATAAGCAACTTATTTTTATAGTCAAAAAAATAAGAGAGAGAAGGTGTTTTAAAAGAACATGTGATCAGAGTGAAGATACCACAATAAGAACTCATTTCCTTGCATTTATCCACCTGTAAAATGTGGTAAATAATAGTCATCTTTTTTATATTAAGCATTCAAATCCCTTCCCTGTGTGTGGGTCTCCTCTAATGCATATCCTAAAAAAATTAGAAAGGCATTACCCCTTAAGGACAATAGCAAGATAAGGGTGCAGCAGAAACTTTGAAGTTAGCAAGGACAAAGTGTGGTAACAGCCTTATCAGAGTGGAGGAAAGTTCCTGCATAGGCACACAGAGGAGTGAGGTACTGGAGGCCTGAAGCACTCTGAAATGAAGCTGAAATATAAGGATCGAGGGACCATCTCTACGTAGAGTACCTCCTCTCCCACCCAAAGTTTAAGAAAGGAAACCATCAACAAATTGAAAAGACAATCCACTGAATGGGAGAATATACTCACCAATGAAACATCTGATAAGGGGTTAATTTCCAAAATTTATAAATAATTTATACAACTCAACACCAAGGAAACAAACAATCCAATTTTAAAATGGGCAAAGGACATGATAGACACTTCTCCAAAGAGGACAAACAGATCAACAATAAACTTATAAAAAGATGTTCAATGTCACTAATCATCAGAGAAATGAAAGTTAAAACCACAATGAGATATCACCTCATGCCTGTCAGAATGGTTATCATCAATAAATCAACAAACAAGTCTTGGCAAGGATGTGGAAAAAAAGGGAACCCTCATGCACTGTTGGTGGGAATGCAGACTGGTGCAAGCCATTGTGGACAACAGTATGGAGTTTCCTCAAAAAATTAAAAATGGAACTGCCCAGTGATTCCACTTCTGGTGAACAATATGCACATTGATAGAGTTAAGAAATTAGCTGGTTTTGTCAGAGGCTGGGGACTCAGAAGGATGGGGAAATGATTGTGATCACCCCTGTGAAGCTCCAAGTTCCTGAGGAGGTTAGGTTATGTTCTTAGGGTAAAAAGGTAAGAATAGCTACAAAGCCTGCCCACCTCTTCTGCCTGTTGCTGACTCCTACAAGAAAAGTTTAAACCTCAAGAAAAGACATAGCCTCAAAATCAGTGCCCATAAAATCATTCAGAGACTTTTTCCTTATTACTTTTGTTCAGAGCATTCAGAGACTTTTCATTTTCAGAAATGCTGCACATAATGGGTGCTTTCTCAGAGCAAGAAAAGTTAAATTAAAAGTAAATGTCAGTTAATTTAACTAAACTTCAAAGAGTGGTCCAGCATTTTAGAATGAGCTTTGTACTCACCTTCTAGTAAATTCACTTTGCTTAATCCTAACTCATGTTTGCTTTTAAGAGATTTAGAATGTTTGTTTCTGATGTCGAGTAGGTTGCTATTGATATAATTCTTTAAATGTTTAATTTTATTTTGGCTAGTTTAAACATGGTCTTATCAACTAACCATCCCAGTTTTATAGTAACTAACAAAACATCCTGAAAGCTTATCTAACTATGCTATTTATATCTGAAAGATGTTTTAAACTTATATGTATGTAGTCCTCAGATATGTATTTATGTTTCATATATGTTATCCTTTTGATAGGTTTGAAATTTTAAAGTTTTTCATTAATATATTGAGGCATTACATTTTAACAATTGTTACTCCTATTTGTTCCTTTCAACATTCATTCCCATTTCAACTCATATTTGGGCTAAGATCCAAGAGTATCCAAATGTAGCACGTGGGTGTGGCTGTGTGAGAGTCACCCACCTTTTAGTGTAAGAGTTTCAATCTGCAAATACTATGTATTAGTATTAGCAGTCATTAAAATCAATCATTAAAGAGTCACAGATTTTTTAAATAAAAAAAGTATCTCTAATGCTTTTAATTCCATAGAACATCTGTTCTCTATAAGGTCAAAGAGTAGGGGTTTTTAAACTAATTTATTAAGTAAGCAATTTAAGAAACATTGAGAGTGAATAAACTTCAAACATTTTTCAATATGCAGTTGGACTTTGAGCAACACTGGTTTGAATTGTGTGGGTCCACTTATATGTGGATATTTTTCAATAAATATGTATGGTATTGTAAATATATTTTCTCTACCTTATGATTTTCTTAATAACATTGTCTTTTCTCTAGCTTACTTTATAGTAAGAACATCCTATATAATAAAAGCCTAATATGCAAATTGTCCCCTCAACTGGGAGTTTGACCAGAAGTTCGACCAGGGGGCAGGGCCAGCCAACCAACTGCCTGTGGCCCCTCCCCCAGACAGCCTTGGTGGTAGGCAGCCCAGGGAAGGGAGGCCCCAGCTGGCAGCCGGCAGCTGCTAGGGACCCTACCCATGCACGAATTTTGTGCACTGGGCCTAATATATATAAAATGCAAAATATGTGTCAATTGATTATTTATGTTATTGCAAGGCTCTCAGTCAAGTAGGCTATTAGTAGTTAACTTTTGAGAAGTCAAAATTTTATGTGAATTTTCAACTGCACAGGGGTCAGTTTTCCTAACCCCTGTGTTGTTCAAGGGTCAGCTATATGAGGGTCTGTTTCAATAGGCAGAGACTGCCCAGGGAGTGATAAAAATATGCCCCATCAGCCACTGCTTCAGTCTCTCAAAGCTTCTCCCCTGTGTGTCCCAAGTCTTAGTGTTTACTTTTCTTCAGGTCCACACCGGTCATGCAACATTATTCCTAACACACTCTCCATGTCTAAGTCACATTGGAAGTGAAAGACATTGCAAGTGATGATGAAAAGAAAGCATGCTTTAAAAAACAAAACAACAACAACAACAACAAAAAAAAAACACTTCCCTTGTTACCTAACAGGGGATAAGGAGCCTGAACTAAAGAATCATAATTATAATTTTCATTGTGATAATTCCTGAAATACTTTTTGAATGAGGTCTAAATTTAAGCTCTTAAAATATGAATGTAAAAGGAGTGAGTGCTCAAGAGTGGTAGGAAGACTGTTAGTTTTCGTGTTTCATTTAGATACCCAATGCTTATATACACTTAAAACCAAAGTGACTAGTGTAACAAGGAGATAAAAAAAGAGACTGCTCCTCTCACCAAAGGCTTACATGTCCCCCACAAGGTGATACACAATAGTCCCCGTGTCACCCCGGGCTCCATCCCCCTAAGAAGAGGTGGGTTCTGAGTTAATCAGGTGATTCAGGCAACAGCCACAGTTTCCAGTCCTTGACCTAAGGCTGAGTTCACTGCTTATCTGTGAAGCTGTCAACAGATTTCAAAAACTGTCACTCTTCACAGAGCAAGATGTGAGCCTTGGCGGGGAAAGGAAGCAGCAGCAGTGTTTCATATCTCTGAAGGAAATCCCACAGCTTACAAGCAAATCCAGTGGGCTGAATATATCATTCATTTTTATCCCAATAGGTCATGATGGAGCAGCAAAATCAGATGCTCTAAGAGAGCAATGTGGAAAAAATGAGCAGATGACTTCCTATAAAATGTGTTTGTCCCAACTTATGAGTAATAAATGCATGATTCTGATGGAGAAATATTTAATTATTCAAGCCACACATTTGGAGACGTAAAAATATTTTCCAATGGAGAGAAAAACAAAACGCATTTCTGAGGCATTTTTACTACTCAACTGTGTAAAATCCAATCTCTTGAAACCTGATCTTTGATTTATGAACTTAAGTTTCAAACAACAACTATAGGTACCTGCCTGGTGAATGGTGAGTTAACCTTGAGATCGCATTCAACTCTGTTAATATTTTCTAAGATTATCTGCCTTTAGTTTTCAGGGCATAATAGCCCATGATCGCTAAGCTCACAAATGACCTAGGATGTTCAAGTCTTTTCAGAAAGGGAATTCAACCACATTAGGATAAGACCAAACTGCTCATGGATTCTCCAGTTACTTGGAGCAAATCATCATCATTTCTGGTTGTAAAAGTTGTTTTGTGCTCTGAAGCTATATCTAGGATAAGACCTGGCAATTTCAAATAGAAGACATACATTTCTACAATGTGCGAGAGAGGCCTGCAGAGCGACTTGCGCATCGGATAAGGCTTTGTTACCCACTAGCTGAAATTTTAAGGAAGTGAAACCTTCAACCCTTGGGTTGAAGTGAAACCTTTTTAAGAATTATCTGCCCGTAGTTTTCAGGACATGATAGCCCATGATCTCTGAACTCACAAATTAGGTCCTAAGATGTTCAAGTCTTTTCAGCTGAAATTTTAAGGAGGGCATCACCCTTGGATTGAAGTGAGACCTGCAGAAACTCCTCTCTCCGCCCTGTCACATCAGTATCAATATTGCATACAAAGGGCCCAGAGCAGTCAACATTACAAAACAAAAACAGAGAGCAAATCCTTCAAACGTATATGAAAAGGTGATCTCACAGTAAGAAACCCCCTGAACCCTTCATCCAGACACCCCATCAGGCTCGGCCAGCCGTCCCAAGAATATCATTTAAAGCAAACAAATCCAGCTCCAATTCAGGATCACGCGTTGCACTGAGTTATCGCCTCTCTTTATTTTCCTTTACCCTAGAACAGCTCCACAGTCCTCCTGAGGCCTTCACGACCTTGACTTTTTTGAAGATTACAGACACGGTATTCTGTCGAATGTCTCTCAGCTAGGATTTGCTGAGGTGTCCTCACAATTAGATTCAGTCACCCTTTCCTAACAGTCATACCCGAATGTGCACAGGAATCTCATTAATATCTTGTTAACCTGCAGATTCTGGTTAATAGGACTATGGTGAGATCCTTGGTTCTGCACTTCTAACAAGCGTTAAGGCCTTGTGGTCCGACCACATATTGATCCGGAAGAGCCGGGAAGATATCCATCAGGAGGAGGAGGATATAATTAGGACTGTTTACCCACTTCCCCCTTCATCAGGACTAAGCCTCCCAACCTTCCTGACTGTTGAATGTAGTCAGATAGAAAATTACTGATTTCACCACCAGAAATCCCAGCCTTCCGGAACTATTGATTTCCTTATCCTTAAATGAACCCCTAAACCTGTCCTGACCAGCATCTCAATGAAGAGTCCTACTGTCCATCCAGTAGCTAAAATCCAAAACCAAGAAGTCATCCTTAATCCTTTCTTCTCATGCAGTTCCCAGGGTCTGGCACAGATCTGATTCCAAAACACCCCCAATCTATTCACCTCTACCTGTCTCTGCTGCCCTGCACATTCCCACTGCCTTTTGCTTACACATACTGACATTGTTTCCCAACTGGTCTCACTGCTTCCACTAAGCACAGCCACCAAGGAGAGCTTTTCAATATAACAGAAGTGAGGTTTCTCTCCTTAAAAACCTCTAATGGCTACTTATCATATTTGTGGCGGGGTGGGGGTGGGGGTGGAAGTAGGGGGTGGGGGTGGAGCTAAACTCCTTTCTTTATTTGCAAAGACTGTGTGACTTCTCTCACCCCACTCTTGCTTGCACACTATTTTTCCTCTGACCAGCCAAGCTTCATGCTCCTTCTTGGATGTGCTTTTGAATGGCTTGCTAGGTTGTATCATTCAGACCTCTGCTCAAAGCCATCTCTTCTAAGTACCTCATAATCGCCTTATCTCAATAGCTCCACCCCCAGTTTTTGTACTTCTCTACCCCCTACCTTTCTTTATTTTCATGATAAGCAGCATCACTCTGTGAAATTATGTTATTTATCTGCTTATGTGCTTTGTGTTTCTTTTTCCTTCTAGATATCAATTCATAAGAGGAAGGACATTGTATTTTTATTGATGCATAACATAAACACTCAATAAATATTAACTAAATAAAAGGACTTTCAAAATGAGTGCTATCCTAAATAAAAATAGTTATGTAAGCAAAGGACTGCCAGTGAGGAATTAGCAAACCTGCTACTTCCCACATAATTGCTCACCATCAGTATGTCCATTCCAAATCTGGACATGCCCCTCAACCTATATAGATTGGACACTGGAGTGGTGTGTAGCCCCTGGACCATCCCTCTTGCAATGTAAAGGAGCTTAATTAATGCCTTGCAGAATGATAGTCGTCCATTTTGATTTTATAATCCTCAGAGAAGACATCCCAACGTCCCCCATTCCAGCCAGGGGACTTATTCTCATGACTCCTGGTGTCAAGTGGCCCATTGAGCCTGCACCTTTCAACTCCCTTTGTCCCACATTCCATTGAAATAACTAAAGAATTTAAAAATTAGAAAATATCTGTTGCAACCTAGAAAAATAGGAAAAGGTAAAGTCAGTGAGAAACTTGAAAAATGTCAGAAGAATTTAAAGATAAGGAAGTTGGCCTGAAAGGAAATCTGATCCCTGCTGACCAGAGAACAGAGTAAAGGGCCCACCTTGGACATACATGAAGGGGTTTCCCCAACAAGTACTAGAAGAAAAGGCAAACCTTGAATCACCGCATACCAGATACCAGGCAGGCACTGACCCTGTGGGTGACAGCCAGTGGGAGCACTAAGGGGACAGTGACAGCCTGACAGCAGCTGGCTTCGGTTTTCCAGAGCAGAGAAACCCAGGGAGAAGCTCCCAGAAGGATAACCTCGGTGAGCTCCCTCTCTGGGAATTCCTTCCCTACCTCCCAGTGGCAGTTATCCACGAGGGAAAACACTTCCTCCCGTGATACTGTTAGAAGAAGCTGGGACAAAGGAAAGGTACCGTGAATCCTGGCACGGCTGGGCTTCCTGCACCTTCGGTAACTTTGACTCCTGGCTTTCTTCCTTCTGGTCGTCCTGGTGACAGAAATGGAGGCTCTGCTGTTCAGAGAATCCCACAGTCAGTATCTTACTCAATGGACAGGAAAGGGACCAGGACACGTAATTGTTGATTGCTCCTGGGCTATCTATTCTGAATGAAAACCCACCTGCTGTCCCCTCTCCTTCACTCACAGGTCCCAACTCCAGCTCACTCTCAGGTCTCCGCACCCCTCATCCACACACAGAATAGGGAGGTGGTCCATAGGGGACAGTGTGAAGTGACCTTCACCGTTGCTGAGGAGCCCTGATTTTCCACAGGTGCGAACCAATCTTATCAGAGGTCCTAAGGCAGCGGTTCTCACAGAGGAGCTGTTTTGACCCTTCTTCCCTCCCCCGCTGTCCCCCCCCCCAACCGGGTGGTTTGGCAAGGGCTAGAGACATTTTGAGTTGTCGCAACGGGGTGGTAGAGGGTGTGCTATTATCATCTAGCAAATAAAAGTCAAGGATGCTACTGATGATCCCCAAATCACTTGGCAGTCCCCCAGTCCCCAACAAAGAATTATCTGGCTCAAAATGCCAATAGTCCTGAGGTTTATAAATCCTGTTCAAAGGTTAATGGGTCCAAATGGGCAACGGTAGATGTGAGCTGGCTGTGAGCAGTGGGCATCGTGGGGAGAGTGGGAGCTGAGATACAGCAACGTGGGCCCAGTGATGACAGGTTTTCTAATTTTTGAAGAGAGGGAAAGAGTTTGGGGTTTTAATGGCTGATTTGTATTGTTGCAGACCAGCTTTACCATGGTTTTCACAAATGTTGGAAATCAATTTTATAATGTTGAAAACCAGTCCAAATCAAAATACAGAAACAAAACAAATAAAAAAAATAAAGGCACCCCATGAGCCAAAAAGTAATATGTCAGTGGTCTGGACCTCACTCATGGATGGCTGGTTTGTCATTGCAGATTCAGTACTTTATTTATTATACATGAGCTGACTATAATAACACAATTAAGTCTGAGCACCTAGGAGGACACACAGCAGTTTAAAAGTGGGCCTTAATCTGAGCAATAACCAGAGAAAATGTCTATCCCTAGAAAATGTTAATATAAACAAGAGCAAAATTTAAACGATATCACATACTTGACATAACTGCAGATGATGGCGAAGGGGTAAGCAGGGTCCAGTCTTAATATCTACATACTATTTAAAATAGATAATACAGAGATTATACAATAGAAGATTATGCAAATATATATATTAACAGGTAAATCTTCAAAGAAGAATTGCAAACAGTTGCAAAAGATGCTCAGTTGTAAAAAAATCAAATGTATACAAATTAAAATGAGATTTTTTAAATGAGATTAAAAGGAAAGTAGTGCCCACTGTTGCTAAGCAACTGAGAGAGAAAGACAGGTACACTAATGCACTCTTGGCAAATAGAAACTTTATTTGAAATCTATAATTTGTATCAAATTAAAAATGTGCTCATTCTTTCATGCACAAGTCAACATCTAGGAAGTTGTCTTAAGGAAACCATTGAGTAGAAGGATTTATGTATACATATAATTCTGTTTGTTTATTCTACTATAGTTTATAATAGCAAATAATTGGAAATACCCCAAATGTTCATTCACAAGGGTTTGATTAAATAAATTATATTAATAACCACACGCAGTACAAGGTTATACAGCAGCCAAAGAGAATGAGATACCCATATGTATGGAGAAAAAATAGCTAAGGTCCCTTTAAGCCCTAGCCTTCTATGATTCTATGAGCAGATCCAGGAATAACTTTAATCCCGGACTCCTCAGGATCTTTTCTTAGCATCTCTCATCCTTTGAGGAGGACTGCCCATACGTTTAGTTTACTCTAGGTAGACAGTAGTCTCTTGGGCTTCTGATATTCTCAGGAACCAAGAAATAAATTGCTGAACAATAAGGAAGGAGAAGGAGTCCTCAATATGAAACATTAATGGGAAAGAGAAGCAGAAAGAAGAGAGACATGGGAAGGGAAGTCAGTGGTTATGTTGCAGAATAGACCAATGGCTTTTACATTAGAGCTACCAAGGAGGTTTTGAACAAAATACTCAGCTTCATCCCAATTAAATCCAAATCTTCCAAGGTAGGATCGACACTAATATTTAAACAAGAATAAAAATACAGTGGGGCCTTGACTTACTAGTTTAATTCGTTCCGTGACGGAGCTCATAACTCAAATTACTCGTATGTCAAATCAAGAAGTGAACGAGTGAGACACGTGATGCTGGGCTGATGTTGTGGCTTTCACTGTGACGTTCACTGCACCAACTAGCTGTGGGGTATCTGAAGCTGGCTCGTAACCCGAATTTTAGCTTGCAACTCAAAGCAAAAAATCGGCCAAGAGATGGCTCATATCTCGAAAAACTCGTTAGTAGGGACACTCGTAAGTCAAGGCCCCACTGTAGTAAGACTGCCAGGTACTTCCCTTGCATAGCCAAGACAATGCTCACAAGACAAGATGACAGTGAGAGTATCATTTGAGACAGAGAGGAATTAATTCAGAAATATCCTTATGCAAATGAAGATATTTTAAAAATACCTACAAACATAAAAATGGCAACTCTTCTGGATTTATAAAGAAACTACAAATCACTGTTTTAATGAGTCCATGAGACAGCCAAGGTTGAGAATCACTAGAGCGTAATGCACTCGGTAGCATTTTAATATTTGACCCTTATTAGATTTCAAATTTAGGGATTTGGAAAATTGAGACAGGTATCTGTTTACTTAATCTGTCACCATAAATGAGGAAGGCTTTAACTTATACTCAACTATTCCGAATAAAGAAGGAATGAATTAATATTTTTGCATTTTTAAATATCTTGGTCTAAAAATTCATTAAAAGATTCCATTCAAATATTATTGAACAAAAAATACCTCAATCTACACGGTCCCCAGATGTCACCTAGAAGTCATTATTCTGGGATTCGTGAAGAGACCAACTTTGAGTGTGTTGCTACATCTGTATTTTCAGTAGATCTCTTCCTATGTCCCTCCCATTTATGCCTAAGCCATAGCTTAACAATTATTCTCTGAAAGTGACCAAATTAGCATACCATGGTGGCCTCTGAATTGGCAACTCTCCCAGTCTCCTTTGTTCTGGGAACTATCTCCCCCTTCCTTTTTATCTCATATTTTCATTTGGGCAAACATATTTGGATAATGTGATTCTACCTTTCGTCACAACTGAATGTTTCAGGGCCAGACATGAGACCCAAACTGGTCCAATGGGCTACTTCTCAGAGTATCTGTAATTCTGAGAATCTAAGCAAAGTCTACATATTCTCTCGAGGAGTCGAGGTGTAAGGAGGGAACATGCTATTGGCATTCATTTTCCAGCTTGGAGACTAAAGTGGAAGAATTTGGTTTTGAGAGAAAGGGAAGAAGAAAGTCCATGTTCAAAGGGAAGCAAGGAGATGAGAGAGGGAGCAATCAGACACATTTGCTTCCAGACCATTTCTCCATCCAGTTTCCTTGATTTACACTAGACACCCTTGAATCCCCACAGTAAGTTGTCCTTTTGCTTCTTGCTGTGAGCTAGAGTTAGTTGTATCTGGTATAATCAGTAGATCTAAAAGTACAATAATCACCATGTGTACATATTTAACATATACCTATAAACTTATATGTAAATATATAAATGTATATATAAATCTATATAAATGCATTCACACACATTTCCACAGGCTCCATGGTTAACATTTTAAAGCTGAAAGCAAAATATTTACTAATTCAGCCACCACATTCAAAATGCCTTTTGGAAATGGATATCAGCAAAAATCACAGTAGGGGAGGTGATAAAACACATTCTTCCAGCTCGGAAAGAATTGTCATAGTGATAGTCATCAGCTTGGTGTGTTCCCCCAAATGCTCTCTAAAATGATACCATAAGAATCATGTCAATGTTACCCTCAGAACCCATAAGGACCCAGTCGCTGTGCCAGTGGCACATTCGGTTCTGGTTTCCCACAGGATTCTGATACTTTATATCTATCTTATGAGTGGAACCCAGTTAAGTACTGCGTGTCATAGTTCCAGTTTTAAGAAATACGTTGCCCTAGCGATTACTCACTGATTTGTTACTATGTTTTACTGAGGTAGCACAAAATTCAACATCACTCCTATTCAGAAAATGCGCGAACAGTCTGTTTCACAATCAATTTTAAAGAATCACTTTAGTTTTAATAACCATTTTGAAATTCACTATAGAGGTTTTCTTGGAATTTACTTAACAATCAATGACAAAATCATATCAGAATAGCCATAAAATTTTACCTTAGTGTTGTTTTATACAAGAGATATAGGAAGGGACAAGGGAAGGAAGAGGGGGTTCTTTGAGTATTTAAAAACAATAAATTGCAAAGAGATAAGAAATAGAGCTTTGGTTGCCAACACAGATCAATTTCATTGGAAGAATAGAGAAGAGAGACATAAGCGTATAAAGCTGAGTTAAACAAGAGTGAGTTAACTTTGAATATAAGATAATAATCATTTATGGCTACTAACATTCATTTTTGAGCATTTACTAAATGCTATACTGTGAACTATAGAAGGACAGAGTCTTTTATCCCTAGAACCAAGCACATTGCCTGGTACAAAGCAGGTACTCAATATAAAGAGTTTGAATGAAGGACTAAAAGTCTTACACGATTTAGCTAGTTTAGACAGGTGTCATCTCCCTTACGGCTTCTCAAGGGTTAGCTGGCTTGCCCAAATGTCACAGGCAGATCTGAATCCCGAATTGTGTGACTCAAAGACCAGTTGCCTTCATAGGCTGTGCTCACTGAGCTAAGGAGTTCATTTCTGAGCTGCGGGAAATGGGGAAACAGTGGCAAATTTTGAGCAGGGGGGTCAAGCAAAGTAGTCATTTTGGAGAAATAGGGTTTTTAGGGTGTTAGGTTGGGAGTGATGGCAGGATGCCCGAATGCAAAATCGTGTAATTCGTGGGGTATAAGCAGAGAAAAAGCATATGACTCATTGGCCAGAGGAAAACCACTGGGCCTTTCAACATCTGGCTGAAGATTTCTGAGAGAGAACCTACTCATGACTTTAGTTTTCCGCCAGGTTGTAAATTGTTATAGCAAATAGGCCGGGAGGAGAGTTCTCCACGTGTACATTGAGTTCTGTAGTAGCTTGGCTTTCTGAGATCGTCCTTGTCTGACACATTCTTGTTATTTTATATCTTCACCAGGGTCAATAAGTGCAAGTGAGAGCTAGACTGAGAGAAAAATAAAAGGAAGAAGGGAAGGGAGAGGAGAGGGAGACAGAATGGCCTGATATATCCAACGTCCTTAAAAAACCAAATAGTCCATTCTTAATTACATTTGTGAGCAACCTTGTTTTTTATTATATCATGAAGGAAATAAGGAAATAAAGTTGCAATTTAAATCTATCTTTGAGGAGGTAAAGGGGGGAAATTAAGACAAATGGCACACAAATGAAAGCTAATACCCATGTGAAATGCAGTCACCCTGAAGAACTCCAGCCAAGAGCACATAATATACTTCTTGAGTCTACAAACCACAGCCACATTCTTTTCTCTAATTACTGAAATAAAAGGTAAGTTGTCTCCATATTGCTTTCTAATTTTCTCCCCAACCCCTTCAGATTTTTTAAAATATATTTTTATTGATTTCAGAGAGGAAGGGAGAAGAGAGAGATAGAAACATCAATGATGACAGAGAATCATTGATTGGCTGCCTTCTGCACACCCCACCCTGGGAAACGAGACAGCAACCCAGGCATTTGCCCTGACCGGGAATTGAACTGTGACCTCCTGGTTCATAGGTCAGTGCTCAACCACTGAGCCATGCCAGCCGGGCCCTTCCAGTTTTTATTTGAGGAATTCCCACTGAACTCAAGGGCAGGTAGTACACAGACTGTGCAGGCGTGCGGGGCTGCAGACTCACTGCCCCCGTTCCTAACTCTGCAAAAACCAATTCTCATGTCAATGCATTTCTGCTAACATTTTCTGTTCAGCACCTGTTCCCAGCCCCTTCCCCAACTGACCTGTGAGCACGGCCAGTTCTCTCTTCTCCTCCCCCCTTCACCATTTATCATTCTTGACTCCTTTGCATTAACAGACCAAAGCTCATATTCTTCTATACTGTAGCACTTCACTAAGCTTAGACAAGTTAAACATTTGAGAACATCTCTCACTTCTCCCAATGAAGGATGCTTCTAAGCTTCCCATTTTTATATATGATTGATGTTATGGTGATCAGAGTCATTCGTTCAGCAAGTATGCTCTGGGCGAGCGAGTGGGCGCTGGAGTTATTCTGAGCACTGCGAAGACCTTGGTGACTTTCACAGGCGAAGCTGACAGCTACAGAACAGAGCTACAGAACAGCGCTGAAGGCACCCACAAAGAAGTCTGCATGGCAACAGCCCTAGAATCCACCCTCCGGGAAGGTTTGTCTTGCTCCCTGCTGGGATTGCAATCTCCCAAAAAAGTGATGACACCTCCCTTCCTTCCGGTTGCCCTTGCTGTGACCCATTCACCCACAGGGCATGGAGGTGTCAGGGAATCCAGGGACAGAGCCCAGCCGCTTGAGCTGACCGACCCCTGTCACCTACACAATGCGGGCCCTGCATTGGTCACACAGCCTCAAGCTGCTCCTGCTCTCTCTCTCTCTGAAGGTGAGGCGACTGTATGACTGAGGCCTCAGAGCAGTGCCTTAGCTCTGGGATAAACTATAAAGGTGTGTAGAGACTAGTGGGTGGGGTGGGGCCTGCAGCCAGGCCTTGCCTGTCTGAGCCAGAAAACACTCTGAGGAGGGGAAGGGCTCTAATCCCTTTCTTCCCCCACCTCACTTCCCCACCCCCCACCCCCACAGCTGAGATTAGGGGCAACTTTCTTCCCTCATAAGAAACACTGAAGGGCAGTTTCTCTCTGTTTTCTAAGAAAACTGCAGTCAAGCAAATGCAATCTACAAAGAAATGGGATTTATACCAAGGGATTTGGGAATAGTACACATTCTGCTCTTTTATGTCACATGTGGCCTATTTACTGCTAAGCGGCGCATAAATCTTGGAGTAACTTGCTGAAGAGCTATAATCACAGTCTATTAACTCCAGTACCTTTTCCACAAGAAATCACCTGTGGAAATGTCAAAGCGTCTTAGCCTTTTCCTATTGTTACCTTGTAGCATCACTATGCTCCTCAGTGTCTGACCCACTGCAAGATGCTCAACCGGCATATGACCGTGAGTGCCCGCGCCGAAGCACAATGGATGATGGGGCATCAGGGAGGAGGCGAAGGAAGAGGAGAAATTGGCGATGGTCACAAAGAGGGAGGAAGGGACAATAGGACCAAGAGCTGTGAGGAGAGGCAGCGTGGCTGACATCTGGGACATTACAAGTAGTTCTGTTGTGGGACAGGGGGTGGTAGAGATGAAGAGGAAGAAATCAACACGGGTTAGATTGCAGGGTACACACTGTGTCCGGTTCAATGCAGCGGCACAGTTATTCTGGGGCCAGACTCCATGTGGTCCATATACATCAGCAGTCCCAAAGGCCAGGGCGCACAGCCTGGCAGTGGATGGGAAGATTTCTGGAGACTGAAAGGACCGCGCTATTGCCTGGGGCAGAAGGTTTTTGGAGACAAATCCCTGGACACTTTTTTCTTGGCAATATGGTGCCAAGAAGACAGAAATTAGGCCAAGAAATTCAGCCTGTTCTCTGGAAGAGGAAGGGATGGAATATTGTTGATTTGGCATCCACTCCAGACTCAAGGAACAGGCCTAAAGTGCAACTGCCATGTTCCGTCCATCATTCAGCCAATGGCAGCTGAGGATTTGCCAGACCTCATTTCTGGGCTTTCCATGATTTCGGAGCTGCTTTATACTGACACCGTAATTATTCCCTCCTCTAGGCAGAGGTCAAGCAAAAGGACAATGGCGAACACACTCTCGTGGTGAGCCTAGGTTAGAAGCTGGATTGTCTGCTCCCAGGTCAGGCCCTTGGGAGAAGCAGTGAAAAGTTCTGAGGATGCCCTAACCGGTTTGGCTCAATGGATGGAGCGTCAGCCTGCAGACTGAAGGGTCCCAGGTTCGATTCCGGTCAAGGGCATGTACCTTGGTTGTGGGCACATCCCCAGTGGGAGGTGTGTAGGAGGCAGCTGATCGATGTTTCTCTCTCATCAATGTTTCTAACTCTCTATCCCTCTCCCTTCCTCTCTATAAAAAATCAATAAAATATCTTTTTAAAAAAGAAGTTCTAAGGACAAGTTCCTCCCAGATGCAAGAGCAAGGACTGACTGCCACCAAACACAGACTTCGCTTGTATTTATTTATTCAACCACTGGTATTCGTGATGTGCATAGTGTTTCTAAGGCTCAGTTCTAGGCTCTGAACAAAACACAAGGAGCCTCTAATTGAGAGAAACTGATGATACACAAATGAATACAAAACTGTCAGATGGAGGTAAGCTATCTTATATAATAAAGAGCTAACATGCTAATTAGACCGAACAGCAGAAAGACAGTCCGGACGACCTTCTGGACAAAGCCAGGGCTGCGAGGGCCGAGCCCCTTTCATGAATTTCGTGCATCAGGCCTCTAGTTTGACAAATAAAAGGCAGGATAAGGGGATAAAGAATGACTGGGAAAAGATGCTATTTTTAGGTCTTGAGTGATTATTGAACAGTGTTTCTTCATTATAAAATGAAAATAGCAATCCATAGTCTCAACTTCTCTGGTTTGTGACAAGAATTAAATGCAATGTAGTTACAAAAGACTTTGCCACCTCTCTGGAATACAGTGAGTAATCCATAGCTTTCATTATTACTGGAGGTGAGACCATTATAGTGGTTAAGTGCTGTTAGAACTTAGAATCTGTGAAACTTCCTGTGTTCGTTTGCTTCCAGGCCTTACAATCCACACGGCCTTAGTCAGTTACTCTATCTCTCTGGGTCCGTTTTCATGTCTATAAATGGAATAATATTAGTATCTTTCTTGTTAAGTTGTTGAAAGGGTTAATGAGATAATACATACAAAATGCCTAGCTCGGTGCCTGTCACGTAAAATAGATGCTCAATATAAGTTATGTACTAATATGGCCACCTCTTCAAGAAAGAGCATGAAAATCAGCCTTCTAGGATTATAATTGTTTTTAATAATAGCGATTTTGTCGGTAGCACCACTTTTGGGGGGTGAGGGAGAGTAGCGTTCAGAACAAATTGGCAGAGACACCACGTGTGTGTCCTACCTATTCATTCACTTACAGTTTCTTACAGACGCCTTTGGTTACTACTTGAAGGCAATAATATGTGAGAAAAAAACCAGAAGGTATATATCCCACTATTCAAAATGTAAATGCACTGACGCATTCTGCCGTAGGAAGTAGCAGATGTCCTGCTTAATGTATCTATGCTCCCTGGAGCGTGCACTCTCCTGTTAGAAAACCTTCCTTAATGGTGTGTGTTTGCAACACCTACGCTAGTGCCTGGAAGAGTGAAGTGATTGGAAGATAAGGTTCAATTGACCCGAGGAGCCTGAAAGGAAAGGAGTGCATAACCAATAGCCACAGGCACAGAGCAGAGGCCATCCCACCAGGCCACACTTATGCAGGAGGAACTGGGGTTTGCCACCATGGCAACACCCCCTTGCCTTTCTTCTGTAGAGACTCTCTGGGCCGTTTCCTTTAGGAAGAATCAGCCACAGTCATCTCCACCTGGCACAGTCACCTCCTCTGCCTCTCCAGCCACTTCCCCAGTGAAATGTGCTATGGGAGCTGAGCTTGCATTGAGAAGGGCCATGCGGGAGCTTCCTTGAAGAGGCTGGGCATTGCTACATCGAATCATGGCCTTGGGAACAGGAAAATATCGATCCCTCTGTTTACATGAATAATAAAAACATTCATCTTCTTTTCTGTTTTAGAAAATGAAATTTCAAAGCCAATGTTTGCTCAATTCAATTAAATTCACAACAGAGTGTGAAGTGATCTCAGCCAAATGAACCAAAAATAATTGGTGAAAGTAAAGAGAATACAGGCCTGACAATTAGTCTGCAGCTTTTTGAAAAGTTCTGAAAAATACATTGGATTTGAAATTGCATGCAAATAAAGTGATCAAGGACAAAATGCATGAAAAGAACATGAAATTAAATTAGGAAGGAAACTGATATTATTCTTCCAGACAGCAAAGGGGAAGTTGTATGAAGAGATGAGGAAACAGCCCTGGCCAGTTTTGCTCAGTGGATAGAGTGTTGGCCTGCAGACTGAACGGTCCCAGGTTTGATTCTGGTCAAGGGCATGTACCTTGGTTGCAGGCACATCCCCAGTGGGGGTGTGTGTAGGAGGCAGCTGATCGATGTTTCTCTCTCATCGATGTTTCTAACTCTCTGTCCCTCTCCCTTCCTCTCTGTAAAAAATCAATAAAATATATTTAAAATAAAAGAGATGAGGAAACAAATGAGAGCAGTGAGAAGCAAGTATACTAAAGCACATAGGGTGGGACACCGTTGAGCCTGATGATGGTGCATAGTATATCCTTCATAAAAGCTTGTTATATAAATGCATGAATAAGAGGAAGGTCTTATGAAATTAAAAATGCAACAAATTAAGTATAAAATACAATATCATTATTTGGCAATAATTCATAAAGGAGACTGGGTTTAGAGTAAGGATTATAACTGTCCTAATTCAATTCATTGCAAAACATCTCTTATCCTCACACTGGATGTCTATTTGAAATTTAGATGCATACAACTATTAAAATGAAAGTTCCCATATTTTAAATTCAAATTGCTGCATGGAAACATAGGAGCAATCAGTGCAGATAAACCCAGAGGCCAATGCAGAATTCAGGATGGGCCACCAAAACGTTGTCTTTTCTCCCGCCGCGGAAGGACTGATTCCCAGGCATCATTTGCACATGGTGCCTTTCACAGATGAATAAAGCATGCCACTTTGTCAGTCACCCCCTGGGTCCACAGCACGTAAGCACAGAGAGGAAATGGTCCAAGAACCATTGGCATCCAACCCATGATACATTATGTTACTACATATCTGGCATGGCAATTGGCTAAACCTCATCAGCCAGTTGCCAAATATCATTTAACAAAGCAGTCCCCATCCAGGACCTCTGTGTGACTATACTGGAGGTGAAGAGACACATTCCCTAAGGAAACTCATCATTAGAAATAAACATGGCAGCTCATCAAAAAGCCAAAGCAACATGAAGAAATTGAAGAGGAGCTTTTGCCCAACCACTGTGTTTGTGTGGTTTTGCCTGTGTGTTAGTGATTGTGTGCAAATGTGAAAGTCTTTATTCTATCACGTGACATTTTTTCTCTTAATTGCCTAAACTAGTGACTAGTCTTCCCCCAAATCATAAATAAAACAAATATTTATTCTTGCCAGCCATCTTCAGAACACAGAATCCAAGGCCGCTTGGGTTTTAGCTCTTCCTTCTAAGTATTTTGAGAAAACTGTGCAAAGATTTCTCCTCAGCCTGCCTTCTGTATGAGGAGAAATATCCTTTGCCTCTTTGCCAAGCATGCAGTCAAAGGTAATGTTTTAATGAGAGAGTGGGAAAATTCCTTTAATGAATTTTTATCTTCTTATTTTGCATGGTCTTTTTATGCAATCTCACCCTCTGCACACACACACACACACACACACACACACTCAACAATCAGCTCCACCCTTATGATACTCCCTTTATGCATTCACTTTTCTATATTAAAATTATATATCCAGATGAGACAAAAGTAGGTTTACTTCTAACCAGACCTCTCACCTCAGCTCCAAATTCATATCTATTTTTTAGGCACTTCAAAATGAAATGTGTTCAATATTGAGATCATTGTCTCTCTATTCCTGGAAATGCTTCCCTTACTTGACTTCTCTTTATGAATGGCACACACATGAATGCAGTCCCAGTCCTGCCAAGATCCCGAGTCATTAGATACCACTATGTCTCCTTCAACTTCTCAGTCGGTTTCATTAAGAACCAATGTTGACTGTACATGCAGAATAACTGTTTTTTCCAGCCCCCTCTTCTCCATCCTGACTGTCACTGTCTTAGCCTGGCTGGACTCAGCATTTTCTGGATGGTGGCAATAACCACACAATGGCCTTCCTCATCCTGTCTCACTGAAACCTAATCCACCCTTCCCATTCTGATGCTGCTCTGAACCGTCAAAATATACATCTGAGCTCTGCCAGTGGCTCAGTGGTTAGAGCATCGGCCCACACACCAAGGGGTCATGGGTTCCATTCCCAGTCAAGGGCACTTACCTGGGTTGCAGGTTCAATCCCCTGGCCCGCTGGGGGGAGGGGGGACAGGGTGCATACAGGAGGCAACCAATGGATGAGTCTCTCTCACATAGATGTTTCTCTTCCTCCCTTCCACTGTCTCTAAAAATCAATGGAAGAAATAGCCTCAGGTGAGGATTAACAACAACATATATATATATAAAATCATGTCTAGACACTGCTGAAAATCTTTCAGTTGAATAACAACAGGACAATACCTAAATAAGAAAAATTATGGTGTCTTTGCTCTGAAAATTAATATATAAATTTAGTGCAATTAGAGCTTCAATAGATTGTTTGAATTAGATTAAATGATACTAATATTTATATAAAATAATAAATGTTGAAGAAAATTTGAAAAATAGTGTTTAGGGATGAATATACCTTACCAGATAGTAGAAAGTAATATAAAGCTGCTATTACAAAACATAGTATTGGTACAGGAATGGAAAAATAAATCAATGAAACAGAACTGAGGTTCTAAAAATAGATCCCAGAATATTGAATAACTTAGTACATGATAAAGGTTGTATTTTCATGCAGTGGGGGAGAAAGGTAGTTTATTTAATAAATAGTGTTGGCCCAATGGTCTGTTTAACTAGAAGGAAATTAAATTGGACCCCAAATGTACAGTATTTACTAAAATAAATGCTACCTGTAGTAGAGACTTCATTGTAATGTATAAACCACAAAATCTTAGAATAATATGTCAGTAAATACATGTGCAATGTAGGAGAAAGGAAGACCTTCTTAGCCACAATGAGAAACCCCAATGCTATAATTGAAAAAAAAACCATATAAATATTAATTTTTTATATGGCAAAATATACTAGTAACAAAGTCATTAGACAAATAATAAAATTTGAAAAAAAACATTACTGTTGCAGAAAATAGACAAAGAGCTCTCAAAAATTAACAAAGAAAAATAAAAGCAACAAAATTGGTCAAAAAATACAAAGGGGCTATTTCCAAAAGGTCAAATTTAACTGATAAAGAAATAGAAGAAAAGATGCTCTAATGTAATAATCACATGGCATTTGATACTCAACAGACTGTCCAAAACAACTACAGCACCTTGTGCTGGCTGTGGCATACAGAACGCTGCTGGCAGAAATGGGTGTTGCTGCAGCCTTTTAGGAACGTAATCTGGCAATTTATTAAAATTAAGTCTTTACCCTGGAAATATAAACTCCAGTTTGTAAGAATATAAATGTATACGTATATGTATTTATAAACTGGAAACAAAGAAGAGCCATATTGATAGATGAATAAGTAAATTATTAAATAAAACATGGAAAATATGGCACATTCACATTTTAGAAAGTCTTAAAAATATAAGTTTATTTGGAGGAATTTCAAAAAGGCATTGAGATAAACAGGATGTAGAATATATATATATATATATATATATATATATATATATATTTTAAACAAATACTTATAAAACAATGACAACCCCATCTACATATGTCTGTGTATAGGGTTATATAGAAATGGGAAGAACATGAAATTTAGATTAGTTTGTTAACATTGGTTACCTGGTGCAGGTATTCTCCTGGTAATGAGAATACAGGAGACAAGAGGCAAAGGTAAAATCAAATATGGAAAGCCTATATGCATTCACTTTTCTATCTTAAAATTTTATAGCCAGGGTGGGACAAAAGTAGGTTTACAGTTATTCATATGGAAAATAATACAATATCCTATATAATAAAAGGCTAATATGCAAATCAACCGAACGGCAGAATGACCAGTCGCTATGATGTGCACTGACCACCAGGGGGCAGATGCTTAATGCAGGAGCTGCCCCTTGGTGATCAGTGCACTCCTACAGGGGGAGCGCCACTCAGCCAGAAGCAGGGCTCACAGGTGGCGAGTGCAGAGGCAGTTGAGGGAGCCTCTCCCACCTCCGCAGTAGCACTAAGGATGTCCAACTGATGGCTTAGGCCCACTCTCCTCGTGAGCTCTTGGACTTCGAGAGGGTGCAGGCCAGGCCAAGGGACACCGCCCCCCCCCCTCCAGTGCACGAATTTCGTGCATCAGGCCTCTGGTCAATAAATAATAGTTCAAGAGTAAAGTGTGCTTCACATACTCACAATTGTAAACTACTTTTGCCCCACCCTGTATTTGAATGTAGGAAAGATCATTTAAAAGTTATCAATGGCTATATATTGGCTTCAGGCAATAAATTCTTTTTAATATAAAATTTTTCTGCCATCCAAGAGCTTTCATTATAGGGCCATTGCCTATTATTCCATTTTTACAAATTCCTTCATGCTTTATTCCTAGGAAACATTTATCCAGACCCATAGCATGCCCCACTCTTTAATTCTATATTTTCTTTGGATTTGCTGTAATAAAGATTTCCTCTTTAACTAACTGATGAATTTCTACTCATCCCTCAAGTGTGAGCTCAAGTTTCATCTCTTCCAGGGTATCTGTCCAGTCCCTATACACCTCCTTGTCTCTACCATGCAATGGCTACTACCAGATAGGATTGATTGTTCTTTGATTGTCTTTCTTCTCCAAGTATCTTTTGATTCAGGATTCTTGGAAAAAAGGACTATATTTTTTATTATTATTACATCCCTGATTCATTTAATCTCCCCACTAGCTCCCCCAACACAGACATTCCCTAAAATTATTCTAGGTTACTTTTACAAAGCAAAACATTCCCTTACAATCTGATTGCCTTATTGGAGATAAGGCTCAGCTCGTTGTGTCTACACAATGAGTAAAGCTCAATCATACAACAGGAGCAACATTCCATGTGCAGAGGGTGGTACCTGTGGTTATCTTGTGTGTTCTGGTGTGATTTGTGGGAAACAGGCAAAAGAACATGACTTCAGCTGGTTGAGGACTCACTAGATGGAATGAAGCGAGTGTATATTTAATAAGATAAAAGAGGAAGATAAACAACATGTATTGACTTCATAGTATCCAGGGTCATTACCTAAAATGCAGAAGAAAAGTGATTGCCTAATTGTGTTTGTGAACACCTTGATACAAACAGTTCCTACCTGTATCATTTTTAGTTGTATAGTGTTTTAAAGAAAGACCATCTGATTGGGGGTCCTCTCAAAAAAATGCAAGTAGCTAAATAACTGTAGCAATTAAATGTCCTCACAATCATTGTCTTACCAGAGAACTATAGTACGACCTCTGACCATTTAATTAGAATAGCTGGGCGACTCCTGAAACAGCAGTACTACCCACCACATATCAGTGTGAGCCACTGGTTAAACCGTGGCTGTGTGTGGCGTTATTTGCCCTTTCAGGTTACTTACCCATTGGAAAACCTGCTTGGGGAGTATTAGAGCAAACATTTCAGAGAGAAAATAGAGAAAGTAGCTCGGTGTTTCATTTCCTTTAGGCAATATGTTAGAAGTACAAGATAAAAGAAAAGAAAATATTTGTTTCCAGGGTGGGAAAAATCTTTGTGATTGATTCAAGTTTTTGCACCTTTCTCTGAGTCTAGAGTCCAAATGTGTATTCATTCACAAATTAAGTGAACTGGATTGTCTTCAAAAGTCCCTTGTCAGTTATGGCCAAATGCCTACATTCCTGTCATTTGGCACAATTAACGGAAGAGCAAAAAAAAAACGAAGCAGTAACAACCATCTAGAGAAGCCTTTAGGAACGTCCCCCTGTGATGCATTAGTGATGATTTACCTCCAGATTCACATGAAACATTCCCTAGGCAGCGGTGGCTCTTTCACTTCAGAATGAGTAACTGAAATTACATTTCAAAATGAACAAACTCCATTTATTATCTCTGGGGAGCCAGCACACGATGGACCAGGGGGGACAGGAAACATACGCCAGTCACCTACACATACCTTGTCATAGAGTTCTGGTATATCATGCACTATGTCTGTGTCTTAGGCATGTTTCGTGGGTTTGTATGCAGAGGTAAAAATCCACCTAAAAAGTAAAGAACCTGCATTACAGAAACATAGACACAAACCTGGAAGGAATTTTAGTGCTTATTGAATCTAACCCCTTCATTTTATAAATAGAAGAAAAACGGGACCTGAACACATTAAGTTAACCTGTTCAAATAATAGGGCAGTTGAGGTCAAAGCCAGGGGTGGAACCCAGATCTCCTAAACTCTAATATGGTGCTCTTTGCATATGCCTGCCTGCTTCTACTCAACCTGCTAAGCAACCTCTATAAACTAATTTTAGAGGTTCATCACTGCCCTTTTACTCATCGACAATGACTCCATTTATAATGTTCCATGTTTGCTTATATTGCTTCATATTTGTTTTTATTTTTGTCTGCTTTGGATAATCCCTGGAGGGTCTACCATGAAGATGACAAAATGGTGAGATGGAATGGAGCCATGAGCTACCTCATGCAGCTATTATAAACCTGGAACTGAACTCCAGGAATTCTAAGGTTCCCTGAGGTCTCACATGGGCAACTCTGGAGGTGTGACTGTTGAGCACTAGTTTGAAAAATGTGCCACAACAAAAACCTCTGTGTCTTGTAGTTAAGCAGGTTTGGGAAACTACAGTTCCTGGTAGAATTCCATGTTTATCGGCATAGTAAGGATCTGAGAAGTCCTACTGTAAATAAACTGATTGAAAATTATTTAACCCATTATTTCTCAATCATATCTGAATATGGAAGCTCTTTCTAACAACAATTTCTGACAGAACTAATCTTCCATAGAACAAACGTTAGTAAGTTGCTTTATCATAGTGAGCAATGGGGTGTGGGCCAGTATCTCAATTTTCAATACTTCATTTTATTGTAAAGTATCTGCAAAAGGTAACTTTCAGGGAGCTCACTGTAAAGTAGAGGTGGGTACACAGGGAGAGGAGAGGGAAAAGGAGATATAGGAAGTTAATAATGACTCTAGATCCTTGAGTTTATAATCTTATTGTGTGTAAGCAAGATAAACACGAGTAAGGAAAGTCATGAGATTGTGAGTAATCCAGCATCCAGTATCCCCATAAGGTACAGATAAAGGCAGTAGGATTTTAGGCTTGAGCTCAAATGGGACAAAGTACATTTTATATTAGACCCTGAAGGATATGTAGAAAGGACAGTGCCTTGCACAAAAGCGGTCAATGGATGTTTGCTTAATAAACAAAGGACATTGTGGGCTGGGGAGCAGCATGAACAATATCTTAATTGAAATTGAATGTAATGTGTTAGTCATGGAGGAGGGAAGAATCTCTGCTGCCTGGAGTGGCATTGGAGGTGAGCAATGTGCGGGAGGAAAGGGAAATTAAGATCAGAGGGGAACGCTGTGACTGGTTTGGCTCAGTGGATAGAGTGTCGGCCTGAGGACTCAAGAGTCCCAGTTTCGATTCCAGTAAAGGGCATGTACCTTGGTTGCGGGCACATCCCCAGTGGGGGATGTGCAGGAGGCAGCTGATCGAGGTTTCTCTCTCATTGATGTTTCTAACTCTCTGTCCCTCTCCCTTCCTCTCTGTAAAAAATCAATAAAATAAAAAAAAAGATCAGAGGGGAAGGATATATGCAGAATTTAAACATTTATATTCTGATGAGGATTCAGGTGTCTTCCTGAAGTTGTGAGTCTTTTCTTATTCATCCTTAGCATCTTACACATAGCCTGGGCATGAAATAGGCATTTAAAGGATGTTAAATTGTATGCAGGCCATTTTTGCTAATTTTTTTGCGCAAATGGCAACGTTCAGTAAAATTACGATAACTTTAGTTTTACATATTTTTTTTTTCAATGAAACTTTTTGTGATTTACTATAAAATGTATACTGAATTATTTTTCTTAAATTTTAAACAGACAAATACTGGAAAACTCACTGGAAATTGTGTTTACCAGTCAACATAAAACGTATAAATATGTTTCCTGCATCCAATGTGTTAATTAATTAAAAGAACAAATGAATGAGCATGAATAGAAAACGTACAATGGGGAAAAACTGGAGGGTTTCCATTTGAAAAGCAGTCTTTAAAGTGGGTGTGAAATGCCATAAACAGTAGATAGTGGTTAGAAGACAAAGGTAGAAGTCAGGGACAAACTTTTACTCTAGAGTGGATATATTTGAAATGCATTTTGAAAGAAGAGGCAATAAGCTCAAAATGGCAGCTAAATAAAGAAAATAAAAGATGGTGGGTAAAAAATAGCAACTAAATTTAAACCAGAGAGTGGTAGTGTCATTAAGAGACAAAGGAAACTTCCAAAGAGAGATAGGATTTAGAGAGAGAGTGACTGTTGCGGCATGATGGCAAATATTCAGCAGGAGACATCCCATCACCATAATGGTGACATAGGACAGCGCAACTGCTCGCAAAGCATGGTCACGCATCTTAGCTTATTTTCCAAATGAGATGTGAATATGATGATTATCACCCCAACTTTGCAGGTGAGCAAAGTAGAAATATCAGGCTTTGTTTTAAAAACACATACTCAGCAAGGAACATAGCCAACATTCTGATTCCTATCTCCTAATTTTATATTCAGTGTTCTTTTACAATATTACATTTCTGGGAACATAGGTTTGAGATACCTATATCTGGTCAGAAAGAGAGATTTGAAATTTGCTGATGTAGATATGAGAGTTGGAGTAGTGAAATAGTATTCATTCCATGAGAATTGAGTTCAGTGTGATGAGCTTTAATTGGATGCCTGGTGTGTGCTCGGTTCTGTGATCCTAACAAGGGAATGGGAAGATAGTAAGCACTGGGTCAAGAACTGCCATCTAGTGGGGAGCTAAGAAGACAAGAAGGGAAAGGAATCAGTAAACAAGCCAAGTTAAATAAAAATCAAGTTAACTCCTGTTATCTGAGTACCTACTACCCACTATGAGCAAGAAAGGGCATGGTTGATGGGAAAAGAATGTGCAAAGGGGTAAGTACAATGTATCAGAGGCAGGGATGGCAAAGAGGGATGGCTTGGTCAGAGGTGAGAAAGGTCACAACTAGGGGATAAGAACTTAGAAAGTCCTCTTCTCAATACTACTCCCCTTTGGGCAAATCAAGAATGAAAAACAGGCTCAATGAATACCTCTCATCCAATTTGCCAATATCTACTAGAAACAGAATCTTGCTCAAGCCCTGGATTGACTATGGGGCTTTAGTACTTAAAATAGTTGGGGTCAAGAGCGAAGAAGCAAATGATGCCTAGGGATTTAAGGGGGGAAGCCTGAGTCACAAAGTTTTTCAAATGTATTTGAATGACAGAGATTCCTTCTACCCATTTTCTCTTTCCCTCAAACAGAATCAGAGGAATTGAATGAAAATAGTACCATACGCAGGATGTTTCAGTCTATCACCCACCTTTCCAGGCTTCTCTCCCACTAAAACTGGACATGCTGCCCATTTGGCACATCAGTGGTATTCTTTGCTGCCCTCAGAGCACACTCTGATACCCTCCACCTACCAAAATCATGCATACCTTCATAGCTTTGCTCAAATACCACCTCACCCAGGACGCCTTCCCTGAATAACTTGGCCTGAAATGGCCTCTCCCTTCCTGAGCTCTATAGCACTTTGTGTTTGGGAAGGAGCATGTCACTCACTGGTCTGTATCGTGACTTTCCAAAGAACATCATCTAAAAAATATGAATTAATGAAAATATTTTAAAAACCAAAAACAATGGCACAGTCTGTGAATCATGGTATTCTCACTTCAGAGCCTTTCTGTTATCCTCACTTACTCTTTTTTTTAAAATATATGATTTTCTCTTTTAAGTTTTAAGTTCTCTGAGGGCAAGGACCAAGTTTTACACATCATAATATTCTTCAAAGCACTGAGCTTAGAGACTCAATAAATATTTGATGGATGAATGAATTCATTAGACAAATATATGTGAAGTAAAATAACTTTTTTTAGCTTAAGCATTTATTCACCTATGCCTGGGTATGCTGGGACACACACTGTTATAGGTGCTAGGAATACCGGTGGGTGTGAGGGACACAGGCTTATAGACTAGAGGGAGGAGCCATATAATATGCAAGTAAAGGAGGAAAATATTTGCCCAAGGGTGATAAGCCCTAGGAAGAATAATAGGGCAGAGGGGAAGGATAAGGAACAGGGGGGGGTTGCTATTTTAAACTGATAATCAGAGAAGACCTGGAGAAAGAAGTAACCTGGGCACAGCATTAAGAAGGTGCCAGGGCAAGCCGTGCACATACCTGAGGGAAGACTTCCTGAGAGGTGATGGCAATGTGAAGGCTCCAGGCAGGAGTGTGTCTTAGTTGTTTAAGGAACAGCAAAGAGGCAGAGAACACAAGGGAAGAAGGTGGAGTGCAAGAGAGTGTATTAGTTTCTCAGGGCAGCCATAACTAATGATCACAAATGGGGTTGCTCATACAACAGAAATTTATCAGAAGTTCCAAATCAAGGTGTCGACAGGTTGGTTCCTTTTGGAGACTCTGAGAGACATTCTGCCATAGGTACCTCCAAGCCTATGGTGATTGCTGGACATCCTTGGTGCTCTGTGGTTTGTACATGCATCACCCCAATATTTACCTCTGTTTTCATACCTCTTCTGTGTTTCTGTGTCTTCTCCTTTTCTGTCTCTTATATGGACGTACTCGTGTGATTTAGGACCCACTCTCAGCCAGTAGGGTCCCATCCCTATCCTTACCTCTAGTACACCTGCAAAGACCTCATTCCCAATAAGGTCAGATTCTGAGATTCTGGGTGAGCATGAATTGTGGGAAGACACTATGAAACCCACCACAGAGAGCAAGGCTGAAGATTCAAGAACAGTTAGCGGGGAGCGTTCAGAGTGCAATAATCCACTGGTGAGATCATGTGACTTGAGTTGGTAACAGTGGAGATGGTGAGAAGTGGTCCTATTAGATCTATTTTTATAGAGTCACTGATTATTGATACATAGGATTATTAACTTACTGGGTTTTTCTTCTTCACTGCTCTATAAATAAGAGAAGACTGGTGTTTGGACTAGAAAGGGTTATGTAGCAGTTCACTAGTCATTGTTGCCTGTATGAGTCGGCTGTGAATAGAGGAAGAACTGGAATGAGGGTTTGCAAACTATTGTGTGTAGGTGAGCAAAGTAGGAGCCCTTTCCCAGTTTTAATACTTGGTCTTCCTTAAGTACGCCTATGACAATATATTTTGTTGAAATTGCAATAGAGCAAAATATTAAAGATAAATAAGTTGTTCTGGAGATGAGAAATATCTTCATAAAACAGGGATGAATGAGTGCATTACATTTTTATGCAAACCCTAGAACTAAAACAACACAATATTCTGATTCACTGTACCTACTTGAATAGAAATATTTCTCTTTAGGGAAGGAAACTGCTCTTACCCATCTAGAAAGAAAGCAAAGACTTGTATCCTAAGTAACCTTAGGAGCAGAACTCATCCGGAAAAATAATAATGAGGCTTAATATGGACTTTTGAGTGCTTTGGTAATAGTTTCTGCTGAAATCCTCACTTACTTCCCAAGTAATAACCTCAGGGAGACAGAACGGGCAGAGGGAGTGAAGGAAATGAGAAACTATAAATTATCCTCATTGTGATGCCAGATCTTCAAGCAAATTCCTTGTTATTCATTTGAAAATAAAGACCAAGAACGCCCCTCAGTTAACCAACTGCCTCTCCATGGACCTTTCCTATTGATTCAACAATGATCTTGTTATTATCTAAGGAATATTCTCCCAATTTCAGAGATAGGCATTCAAAGGCCTCTCAACTAACTCTTGTGCTTCCCTCTCCTTCCGTAAGAGAACTCAGGGTTCCAGTTACAGCCACTCAATGTCCCTCTAAACATAGCGTCCTCATGATTGTCCCCAGGCTCTTCCCGCCCTGACAGAGGAGGTCACCATCTCTCTCACTCAAAGTCCTTCTAGTTTTTATGATCTGGTTTGAGTCCTACTTCCTCTGTGGCCTCAACTGACACATCAAAAATATCTCCTTTTACTAAAATATTCATAGTCCAGCCATGTCCAAATTCAAGTCATCATCTCTTGCCTGGACTAATGCACTAGCCTTCTAACTGGTTCCCTTGCTTCCAGCCTTGACTACTATAGTCTATTCCCACATAGTAGCCAAAGGATGTTTTCAAAACATAAGTTATCTTATGTTATTCTTTGCTTAAAACTCACATACTAAAAATGCCAAGTTCTCTCTGTGAGCTACAGCCCACCTCCACTGCAACACAAGATATTCACCCTTGGTCCGGCTTTCTGTAGGTCTGCTTCCACTGGCCTCATCTGACCTGAAATAATAATTCTCTTTCCCAGTTTCACTCTCTTCACCTTTTAGATCTTAGCTCAATTGCCGCATTCCCAGAAATGCTTCTCCATTCCATCAAATCAGGTACCCTGCTGTTTTGTGCTCTTCACACCATATTACATTTTCTCATAGCTCTTATCACAGCCTACAATATAGGCTTAAGCGATGATGCAATCTAATTCTGTGCAGAAAAGGGATCATAACTGAAATGTCAAAATTGTCTCCAATGTCTAGGAGGTTGACTTGCACAGAAAAATGACTAATTAAATGCTTGTTTAATTAATGAGTACATTATTTTTTCACCACTAGTTTGATATGTATTCTATTTTACCCAGCATCCCTCATTATTTTTGCATTTACACCCCTCTAAATATATGGCATATTGCAAAGCACTGTGTCTAACCTTTTCAGCACCAGTTAGTACTTGTCATGTTTCTTGACACTAATGATGATTAAACATGTGCATACTGACCAAGCACTGTGTGCAAAAATCAGTGCCACTCACTGATAGAATAGACCATTTAAAAAATGAAAAGGCAACATTTTTTTATTTCTGGAAGAATATGCCAATATAAATCAGTGTTTGGTTTGTGTTTAATTATGCAAGTCCAGAGCTCTACAAGTATTGATGTCTTCTGATCCCACAAGCTCATTTTAAAATGAGGCATCAAGGCCAGAGCAGGTTAAGAGTCACAAAGCTAATTCAATGAGCACTCAGGGACAAGCCACCCCATCTCCTACTTACTACTTTGATATTTGTTGCTACTTCAGCACACTACATAGCCCATTAGGATCATCAGTCCTACGCCATCATTTTAGGGAAAAGACAAATAAGAGTAATTGGCTTCTCCAGAATGACATAGTATGAACTCATGGCAAAGAATCCAGCAGGGTCTCTTGTCTTCATTAGAATCCAGCAGCTTCTCTTGTCTTCATTCTCATTCCTCTATTTTTTGTTTGATTTTGGTTACTTGCAAATTGGAAAGAGGCACCTCTGTGTACGGACTCCCCAGTATTTGAGGCCCATCCCAGTTAGTGTTGACTCTAAACACTTAGTTTGTAACACATTCTGGGTATTCCTCATACTGATTTTTATACTATATTTATTTGGATGCTTGTTTAATTTCTTCCATTGAGTTGTCAGTTTCTTGAAGGTAAAACCTTTATATGTTCTATTTTCATATCACCCGGTTTCTAACACAATGTTGAACACATAATGGCATTTACAAATATTTGGTAAATTGAGTGGAATTAATGAGAAATTGCCACATATTATACTTGTTCTATAAATTACAGTGAAGGAAATTTCTGAATCCAATGAATTGCCATGCCTTCAACTACATGATTGTTTTAAGAATACTTGGTTATTATTTAAAGGAGGACAAAGGATTTCCTGGAAAACACAGGAAGAAAACCTAAGTTACAACATACAGCATTGATCTTATACCTAATATTTATCAGATTTATCAGATTCTTTAAAAATAGTTCTAACCAAAGCCCCAATCATTCCCCAGAGAAAGGAAGGGTACCACTCTTAATGAGTCCCAACTGGTTTCACAAAGGATGTCTCCCTGTTCCAAAGAAATGACAAGATCAGTGACATAAAAGTGCGATTCTTGATTTGTCTCTGGTTGCTGACCACATGCTGTCCTTTCTGAGGAAGAGTACATTATTTCTTTGTGGTGGGGAGACAAAATGGGGAAATCCATTGAAATGCAAATGAGCACTTTGAGAGGAGCATTCAACAAAGCTTACTTGAGTTATGGAAAGACACAATAAAATAATAACTGGAGCTTTTAGAAACTAAATTTTAGTTTGGATCAAATTATTCAAACAAGTTAGCCCCATGTAGAAATTCAGAGCCTTGGCATTTACTGGGAGAAAATTTGAGTTAACACAAAATCTAACTTGATTTCTGGTAGGTACAATAATTTGATTATAATGGCCAACAATTTGTAATCCACTGGACATTATGAAAAAAAATTCATTCTTGGTTAAAGTGTGCTTTATGTGTTACATGATGTTAATAACCACCTCTATTGAGTTCACATAATTTGAAACAATGCTGCTCAGTTGGAAAACGTGAGAAAGAACAAGGACTGAACTTTTGAAGCTTGGTGTTAGGGGTCAAGTTTATATACACACATTTGGGGCAAAATGAGATTCTGAGAGTCAGATTCCTGAACAGTGACACACTGACCGCCTTTAAAAATAGATGTTAGCACCTGAATGAAGTACTATTCAGTTAAAATCAGCAAATGTTTATTGGGACTCTTAGCTTTGTGTAGGGTATAATCTAGATAGCTTTTTATCAGGGATAGAGCCCAAGGGAGAAAAACACATTCTTTCTGATTCTTGTCCAAATGAGAGCAGACCTTCCTACATACAATATAGCAAGCAGGCCTGACAAGGTTTAGGGCAACGATGAATTGGGGGGGTTAGAGAGGTCAAATTCTGATTATCTGGCATTTCTTTCATCACGTTCTGATAACAGGTCATGCTAATGGAATTTAAAAACAATCCTGTGTCATTCTCTGTGTGCATATATATGTGCAGTATATACAGTTTTATTTCACTGGTTTTAAAGTAACTCTTATGTCAATGTATTTACAAATAGACACTAATACAGATTTAATTGCTTGTCAAAGAGCGTTAAGAATCATGTGTTTCTCCCCTGTATATTGTCCTTGCTATAATTTATACAATTTGTTCATATGTGATTTTTAGTTGACACATAGGATTCATTGACACAACAAAAGGTATTGTAAATGATAAAATTAGATCATCAACAGCTTTCTTAGGGAAGAGTAGACTGAATTTCATACTATCTTTTTTATAACTACGCCAGCCATCATTGTCTCTCAAATTAAGATGAAAAAAAGTTTATGGCCAAAGGTATGACTCCTTGCAAGGCAATAGTTTTTAAATTGATATCCAATAGATGAACAGCAGTGTTTAGACCCACTCAGATATCGCTAGAGCAACAGGTCCTTTCCTCCCCATCAAAAGTTCTAATTCTATCTGCAAGTTTTGGTTCTGACTTTCCATGACATTGGCTTGGGTATCCAAGGGTATCTGGGATCCCGGTTCTGTTCTGACTCTGGTGTCCTTTTAACACTTGTCACTTCCCTATTCTGTGCATTCTTCAGGTATTGATATTTGTGTCTGGCTCCTAATTGAGATTTTTGTCTGTTCCTGCTCTGAAACCAAGACTTTGCGAATCACCTCCCCACAACTTGTGGCATTGAGCCTAATGGTCCTCTGCCCATCTGGTTCTTGGCTCTATCCTGACCTCTAGCGACCACTGCAGGGATCACCCTATCTGAAGTCTACTTGTGTGCCATAAGGGCTGGAATAGTTGAACAGTCTCAATGAGGACTACACCCTAGAAATTGTCTACTTACATCAGTGTGAAACTTTAGTTAGCAATAAAGACCTTACTTAAAATTAAGGTTATAAGTAACAGGATTTACCCTGTTCTAAGCAAAATGAACTTTTTCAACTGACCTTAGCAATTTATTCCTGTATCTGTCACCTTCATTCTTCATTCAGCCATCCATTCACACAACATGAATATCTGGCAAACTGCTAAGGTACATCACAGCTTGGCCTGGGGCTATCCCTGTCCAGACTCATAAATACAGCCAGCCCACAATGTACGTTTCTGTCCAACAACACCAGTTCTGGGTGAGCACCTTAGTTTTAGTATTCCCATACTCACCACATTGGACAGGAAGTGCTCAATAAAAGTATGGTTGGTTCCCCAGGGGCTGGAGGAGGAGGCTGAGACAAAACATGTGCTAGAAAAGCAGTATTTTAGAGTCTGGGAAAATCTGAACCAGCATTCAGGGTTCTGAGTGAATGTATCAATGTTTCACTTAACCTGGAAACTGAATCAGTTAATTGCAATGCAGAGTCGAAAGGAAAGGCTTTCAGGTTGAAGAGAAGCAGATTGTGGACATCAAGGAAAGGCAGAAATGATGATAATTTCTCCAAGAAAATGTGAAATGGTGCTTTCGTGTTGTCATTCTGTTACTAAAGGAAGGTATCAGTGGGAGAGAATAGGCAAAGTTTTGGGTAATTCCTCGATCATTCCTATTGATTTCTGTATAGTGTAGGTCACGTTTAATAGAATTACCTGGCGGACAGGTCAATTATCAACTCTTCTTTCAATAGACTAATGAGACCACTCAGTTATCATTTTTTATTACTCAGTGATACATGCTCTCACTTTTGTACAGAAACACAAATAAACTGCCGATTGAACAGTTTATTTGAGTTGATACTACTCAGATCCCCCCTGAAATGACCTATCAAAACAGAGTCACAATTAATGGACTGAGGTCTGTATGGGTTGTTTTTTATTTCATGCAAAGCTTTGAACAAAGAACAGACTGTTGGTGACTCTGTTATTTGCTCTCCGTGCAATGTTCAGCCTCCTCTCCTGAAACATTTTTACATGATCGTTGCCCGCTGGCGTCTAGATTACTACCTTCTACCAGATCAATTTGGCTGATGGCATTCTGATGGCTGTGCTAGGACAGGGTCATTTGCTGTTACCGACTTTTCCCCCCAGGAATGTAAATGTTAATGACGATGGGGATCTGAGGTCAGACCACGCATTTGCACAGTAAAACGACTGCTGAGTGACGATCCCATGCAGTCCATTCTGTTGGCTTGTTTTTATTTGGGCTCTTCTTGGCTCTAAAGAGGGTTAAATGCCCAAGTGTCTAGAAGGGGAAGCCACCCCTGGCCATTCAATGGGGTCTGCAGCTGTAGAGGCTACACTGTCACGTGGGGAAGAGTCCCAGGGACTCTCCTCAACCAACCCTAGCAGGATGCCCTAGAGAACCTATTCCTGGACCCAAAAACCCTCTTTTAAGTGAAAGCTTCTAAGTGATTATTTTTAATGCAAATAGCAAGCATTTCCAAAGTGCTGATAGAACAATAGGCCCTGAGCAGAAAATGTTCCATTTCCAACATTTCTCTTTCACAGGAGAGTCAACATTTCACAATAACTCAGCAATAACAATAGCCCATATTCATATAGTGAATACGGTTTACACAGCAGCTTCGTAACAAGGATGCAAATCCAAAGAGAAATGTCCCACTCAGCCATCACAGCCGACAGGCCCCATTCTCTTGCTCTAACCCCTCTACGATATGCTGTTATAAATATTGCTGCTGAACACCAAATGTGGGAGCCTGTATGAGGTTGGGAGTTTGGGAATTAATTTATTTCTTTATAAAACAGCCAACCTTTTGGACGTAAATAAGTGAAATAAATTATGCAGTGAGATAAATTATGTCCAAATTGCCAAACAATTAACTTACACTGGTATATCTCCCGTCTTATTCTTTTGTTGTTCTCAACATTGAAAACACCTGTGAAAGCTTATAAAAATGTTTTTGTCTGAGAGAAAAATCTAAGTGGAAGAAAAAATAAATAAACCAACAGTAAAATAAATTACAGATCCAATAAATTACAGATAGAGTGGTGGCGCTATGTGGTTTACAATCTGTCTAGCACCGTGCTAAGCTCCTGAGATGTATTACCCGATTTAACTTTGACAACCAGCTTGGGTAGAGATGGAGAAGCGGATGCTAGAGGAATTCAAATAACTTGCCCAAGGTCAAACAATTATTGAGTAGCTAGGCCTACAAGTGAGAATACGAGTCTTGGAATGCACTGCCTGGAGCTACACACAGAGAGTGGAGAGGCAAGTGGACAGCTTAGACAACAGGAAGAAGGCACAGGAGTCCCAAGGTCAGCGATTATGAACATACAGCTGGCACAGCTCTTGCATTGGTGACGGTGACAGGAGGGCTTTCACAGACCAGCCGGCTGCTGGGAAAAGCATAGAGACCTCTAGGCTGCCTACAGCCTGAGTCAATTGTCTACCCTGGCAGAGGTACATTTTAAAGTTAAAAACAACACACAGACAAAACGAAAACCTCCTTCTTGCTGCTTTCTTAGGACTTTGCTATTTCATTCCTCTTACATGATGCTCTTACACTTTGATTCTGCTTTCACACACGTTATTAATCTTATTTGATTTCCTCCCTGCCACTCTGATTTGGCAAAGCAGGTGTTTCGTTACTTGACAGCAGTGATTCTCAATCTTTTTTTATGATGATGCATTCATTTTAATAGTTAAAATAATCACCCTTAATTAGACACTTCAATAATTGGTAACATTTACAGTTCTTCCTAATAATACTAGTTTTGCAAAATGACAGCTGACACCTACACCTTATTAAACACTTTTCCTAATGACAACTTTCCTCAAAATGAATTCATAACCACAAAAAATAGTAGTATTATCAATAAATGTGACCAGGGTCTACTTTCTTTTATTTATTGTTATTATGATTATTCCTAATCAGAAATTGGGACAGGTCGAGAGGCATTAGTTATTTACACATCTTTTTCCTTTCTTCCATGGTAATATTTTTAAAGGTGAAGAGTGGCCCTGGATGGTGTGGCTCAGTTGGTTGGACATCATTCTATACACTGAAAGGTTGCTGGTTTAATTCCTGGTCAGGGCAACTGCTTAGGCTGTGGGCTCAAACCCTGGTAGGGGCCGTGCAGGAGGCAGCCAGTCAATGTTTCGCTCTCACATGAATGTTACTCTCCCTCTCTCTTTCTCTTTCTCTCTCTCTCTCTCTCTCCCCCTAACTCTCTCTCTCTTTAAAAATATCAATAAAATTTTTAAAAAAACTTTAACTAAAAAGGGCAAAAAGTGTACTGGATGCTGAGAGCCTTAGTGTTTCCAACTACTGACTGTGTGACTTTTAGAAAGTGACTCAGCCTCCCTGAGTCTCAATTCCTGTGTCTGTTAAGATGGAATGGGTCTAAAGAACATCTCTAAGTTAGTTTACTTCCAGTGCTGACATCCTCTGGGTAGCCTTCCAAATACAGGATCTTATTCCAAATACAGGATCTTAAGAATGTACAGGAAATGTGAGAAGTTGTTTCACCCAAATACCTGAATTTAGAAAAAGAAACACTTGTATCATGCTTACTATCTGATGTGTTCTCACAGAGTGTTTGCTGCATGTGATTCTCAGTCTTGTCTGCACATTAGAATTGCCTGGAGAGCTTTTAAAACATATGAGTGCATGAGCTCCACCCCACAGCAATTAAATGATCATCTCTGGGGGAGTGGGTCAAGGCATCATGCTTTATAAAAGCTCCCCAGATGATTCCAGCTGAGAGTTACCCTTAAGCCTGAATGAATGGAGGTTCATGACTTAAGTTGATGAAATGGGCCAACCATCCACTGTGTTCCCCTGCCTCAATTTACAGAAAAATATACAGTGGTGTGTTATGAAGTGCTAAATGGAATAGATTCAAGCAGTCATCGCTTTATTGAAGAACCATGTCCTCATCCTAACCCCACAAGTGGGCCCTAGCATGTGAGCCAGATGGGGCCTATGGGGACAAAGAACCCCCCAACTCCAACCAACTGTTACTTTTCAGCCCTGGAAAAGTGACAATCAAAGACATTTTAATTTCAGGAACTATTTTCCCAGCCCAGCATTTGCTCTACTGTTTCACTTCCCTAGTTGCTTTCTTACAACCTAATAGATGTAATGCTCAGTTTTTATGGGCCTTTTTTATGGTGGGTTTTATTAATTTCCCTTCATCTTTTACATCTTCCCTCTGGCACCTGGGTAGACTTAACCACCTTATTAATCATATTTTATGTAATGTGAGAAAAATACAATCCACACATATGCTGCTGGTTTCAAAATATGTCTCACTCAACCTCATTTCTGAGTTTTAGACTTGCATTGCTACATTCCAGTGGGTCCTTGGATTCACTGTGTCCCAAATTGAACTCAGATTTTTTTCAACTACCCCCATAGTCTTGTGAACCCCAAATCTACATTGTCTACCTAGGTTGACTTTCACATTCAAATATCTACTTACTTGTGATGGCTACCCCAAGAGTGAATACACACCTCCAACTTAATCTTTCTAAAACTAAATTGAGCGTGTTCCTCTTCATGCCTAGTTCTTCCCCAAATTCTCAATCAGTGGTTATCACCATTCATCTGGTCAACCAAGCTAGAAATCTGGGGGTCATTCTTGATTGTCCCCTTCATCATTACTTCCTATATCAATCAATCACTAAGTATTACTAATCTGACTTTCTCTATATTTCTCCTACCATTTTCTTCAACACTCCTGCCCTCGTTAAGGCTCTCATCTCTCACTGCCATCTCTCAATACATATTTGTAAATTGACTGGCTGAACGAATGCTTCTGATGACTCCTGTGAAGTATTCTTCTTCCTCAGATGACGTTGGTCCTAACATTCTTTATATCCTCCTATAAAAAGAAACAAACTAATAGTTCTAGATAGTAGGTGATGAGATATAGGGTCACTTAGGATCTGGGCCCCAGAGTTATAGTATTATCAATATAGTCCAAATCTTAAAAATTGTTTTATCTTCTCTTTGAAGATGTCTTTATCACATTTTTGAAATAAAATAAATAAGTAAAATCCTTGTCCTGACATGAGGTAGGAAAGGTAAAAGGAATATTAAAGATCTCTATCTGCTAATCTTCTCTGGGTCCAATATGAGCTGCCTAAGAAATGCACCTGCAGACACAGCTCAAAAACCTTCAAGTGAATACAATCAGTCTATTTTATCAAAATAACACTTATTCACCATTTTATTTTGAGAGAGGCAGTGGTTAAGAGGACAGACTCAGGCACAATGCTTGGCACCAATTCTCTTGAGAGATATTTACTAGATACCAATTGTGTCAGAATTACTCCTGTAACCACTGGTTTTAACCACTCTTATCTCTCATCTGGACTATTTTGAAAACTTTGGAACTGGTCTTCCTGCTTCTCCCCTTGCTCCCTCGCCCTGGGAGTGACGATTATACAGGACAGCTCATGTCTCTTCTTGGCTCCACCTCCTTCTGTACTCCCCATCTCACTGGGAATAAAGGCCACACTTCCACAAGATTCCCCACGCTGGCTCTCTGATGTGATCTGATCTCACTTCCTATTTTTCTCCTCTCTCATTTTTTCCAAGCCATAGGTACGCTCTTGCTCTTCCTTGAACATAGCAAACACACTCCCATGCAAAGACATTTACCGGTCCTCACCTTCCCTGCCAGATGTGCCCTTTCCCACATCTGTTATCTGTGCAGCCCATTCACTCACGGAGCTCCAGTCTCTGCTTAAGGACCATAGGTGAGTTTCCTTCCCTCACCATTTCATCTAAATCAGCCCACGCTTTCTCAGCCTTGCCTTCTTTGATTACCCCATCTAACATGTTATAGATGCATTTATATATTTTTGATGTACCTTTCCAGAGTCCAGGATAACAGGGATTCTATCATCAGCCCCTAGAAGAGTATCTAACACACAGTAAACACTCAATAAATACTTACTGACTACATAGAATACCTTCACTGGTAAAGTTTATGATTCTATAATAAGAGGATGTAAAACATCAAAAACAACGGCATGGAAAAGCTAAATACCACCATATTTCAATGATATAGCCAGACGTGCCATAACAGCATAGACAGTAAATCTGATGTTCTTGCATGTCTGAGGTTATGTTGCACAGGTCCAGGAAAAAAAATTATTCTCTCTGTTTCTATTTGGGTTCTTGAAAATCCCATCCCAAATTAGAGGACACACTTTTGAGGGTACTCAGCTTCTGCCGGCTTCCAGAAATAGTACAGGGTCTGACCACCCCGCCAAGAGTTGTCCCACGGTAGGAGTGGACGGGGGTGCAACGTCCACAAGGTTGAACACTCCTGAGGGGACGAGACCTGTCAACAACGTCCTGGGATAGGGCCACCAGGGGAAGCCAGATTGTTATACAGCCGAGAGCTTTTGGTCTTGCTATTCAAGTCAGCAGTCTCCTGCTTATACTTGACCCCACAGATTGGCTATGATCTCTCTCACAATCTCGATGCACAGGCAATGTGGAAGCCACCTTGGATTTCACCGACCACTCCGATATCTTCAGGGCGCTTGCTCTTATAATGACTTGCTTTGTACTCAAAAAAATGCAAATAAACTTAGCAGAAGCAAACCACAGAGATGAAGGTAAATCTACTGCAGAAACAGCACATGAATTTTTAGTAAATAAATTATGGCTGATGTAGCCGCCTTATTTTTTTAATATTTATCTGACCCTAACTTTTTCCTGCCTTTCATTATTATAAACTCAGATAACTGTATATACATGTATGTTTAGTGGGGGGTTTTTCCAAACAAGCTAGGATGTGTGTAAACTGAGTCAGATGAAACTGCATCCAGAAAGTTTAGCTACAAATAAACTGCATTTATGACAGTAACTTCAACACTGTGCTCTGCCTACTCTCATGACTCAGGGAAGGGCCTCTCCTATACATTCTTGGGAGACAGTGTTCCAAGAGGCTCACAGCTTCCTCCATGGTTGCAATTACGTCACCTTGATAAGCAATTGCTTTAAAAGATTTCCTCCCAGTCATTCGCCCTAATCAGAAAATAAGACAGCTTTAGATTCCTTTTCAAGTTTTACACGGGAACACATTCACTCTTCAATAAAAACCTGCATTAACTTTTATGCAGCAGCATACATTTATTTGTAGCACGAGCCTTCAGGCTAAAACCAACCCCTGAGACTTATTTTGCCAGAAGGAAGAATGTCAGAATCCCCAGAGCTTGTTTTCATGAGCAGTTAAACTCTAGAATACATCTTCAAAATTTACAGGGGCCTCGCCTCCTTACCTACACCACTTTCTGCCTCTAGGCCAGAGGAGAGCCAAGCCATTAAGGCTGAGAGGTGTGTCTCTCTCTATTTAGCAAAAGGACTTGCAGGGTTTCTGTTTCTGCATCAAATTCAAGAAGGTGGGGATAGAAGCTTTAGCCTGGGTCATTCTGTGGGTATGACATGCTAATTCATAAGGCTTTCTGTACACCTATATATTTTTATAAGTAGATGTTCAATAGTGTAAATAGGTGTGTGTAATATACTAACTTTCATGTAACAAAAAGGGAAGTAAGACTATATATTCAGATTTGTCAGTTTTGGCATAAACACCGAGTAGGTAATAAAACGATGAGCTTTGGAGAACGGAGGTGTGAGGAACTTGATGGGCGGGGAGAACAATGAAGTGGGTCTTCTTGGTGTAACCTTATTGTTTGAGTTTCGAACTATGACAACTTATTTAAAAAGGTCAAAAGGTCAAAAGTCCCATAGAGAGATACAGCCTCCTTTAATAATAACATTTAATTTTGTGTTATCTTTGAAAATAATTGTGATATCACTTGGCTCTTTGGGGTTGTATGCCAAGGATATTATTCAATACCCATCACTTCCGTTGAAAGCTTCTTGTGAAAGTAATTAGATTGTTATCATGACCAAAACCCCAGGTGGGATTTTGGATTGAAACTAAAACCCAAGTTTTTAATCTTGTCATCTTTTTTCCTGATGAATTTCTCAGTTCTTTTTCTTCTATTAATAAAAATGCATGAGAAATAAAATTCTCTCCATTTCATCACTGATATCGCCAATCAATAAACAATTACCATTTAGTGAGAGCCTACTTTATTCCCTTGTCTATATCCTAATCTTCACATTTTACAGCTGAGGGAAATTGTGACTCAACATTAAAGTGACTGGCTCCTGTTGCTAGCCCAGCATACATGCCTCACTCTGCCTAATTAGCAAGCTCTCCTTCTGCCCACAGGACCACTTTAGCAACTCCCAATGCATGATACCACTTGTAAGTGATATATCGACTAGAGATATTACAATTCTAAGCTGTGGGATTCAGGCAAGCATCCTATAAATGAAAAATTGGAGAGATAACCCTCATTTCCAGTCCCGTCCTAACATCCAGATGAGTTATGCTACATTGCTGCTTATAATGAAAATGTGCTCTGGAAATGCGCTTTAGAAAAATGATCTGACTGTTAAAATGTTTATCCAATGAATGGAAAAAATGTCTTATCGTTTCCTTCCAAACCCTGAGGCTCTATAACTCTTTCTATTTAGACATCAAAGGGATTATGAGGACAATGTTTATGAATCATTTAATAACCCAGGGGACTAGTTAATAAAAAGTATAAGATAAAATCACTTTTTAAAAAGATCCTCTCCTTACGTAGAGTCCATCAAGTAGCTGAACTTTAATAATAATAGCCATTGGATGAATTCTTTCCCTAGTCATGTGAACTTATCACCAGGCCATGCACAAACCATAAAAGACAAAAAAAAAGTCAATGGGCTGTATCAAAATTAAAACTTATTGTTCTTAGTAAAGAAACTTATGAAAATGAAAAGGCGCCCTGACTGGTTTGGCTCAGTGGATAGAGCATCGGCCTGTGGATGCAAGGGTCCCAGGTTCGATTCCGGTCAAGGGCATGTACCTTGGTTGCGGGCACATCTCCAGTAGGGGGTGTGCAGGAGGCAGCTGATCGATGTTTCTCTCTCATTGATGTTTCTAACTCTCTATCCCTCTCCCTTCCTCTCTGTAAAAAATCATTAAAATATATTTTTAAAAAAGAAAGTGAAAAGGCAAACAAAATTAAACATGCTTTTACCATACAATCCAGTATTTCCCCAAGTGAATTTAAAACTTATGCCCACAGAAAAACATGCATGTGGATGTTTATAGCAGCTATATTTAAAATGACAAAACCTAGAAGTAACCAAGATGTCCTTTTATAGATGAATAAATAAACTATAGTACATCCAGACAACAGAATATTATTCAGTGCTAAAAAAAATAGCTATTAACCCACAAAAAGACATGGAGGAACCCTAAATTCCTAAATGAAAGAAGACAATCAGAAAAGCCTGTATATAGTCTATTTCCAACTAAATGACATTCTGGAAAAGACAAAACTATGGAAACAGTAAAAAGATCAATGGTTACCAGGAGTTACAAGGGAAGGGATGAATAGGCAGAGCACAGATTTTTAGGACAGTGAAAATACTCTGTATGATACTATAATGATGGATACATGTCATTACATTTGTCCAAACCCAAAGAACATAATCACCAAGAGTGAACCCTAAAGTGAACTATGGACTTTGAGTGATTATTATGTGTCCATGTAGGTTCATCACTTGTAACAAATGTACTACTTTGGTCAGGAATGTTGATAACTGAGGAACCTATGCATGTGTCTGGGCAGGGGTTTTGTGGGTAATCTGTGTATCTTCCTTTCTTTTTACTGTGAGCTTAAAACTGTTCTCAAAAAATAAAATATTTAAAAAATGACAAGTCACAGAATGAGAGAACATATTTGAAATCCTTACTATCTTACAAGGAATTTGTATCCAGAATATACAATCTTACAACTCTATGACAGACTACTCATTAGTCTACTAGAGAAGTGCAAATTAAAGTCACCAGGTACCACTACACCCCCCACTAGAAGGGCTAAACATAAAAACATTAAGAACATCAAGTGCTGGTGAGAATGTGGAGAAAATTGAATTCTCATACATTTCTGCTTGGTAAGTAAAATGCAACAAATACTTTGGAAAGAATTTGACAGCTTCTTACACAGGTAAATGCACACTAATCATATGGCTCAGCAATGCTGCTCTTAGGTACTCACCAAGAACAGCAAATGCATATTTCTATACAAACACTTGAAAACCAAGGTTCACCCCAACTTTATTCATAGTAATCAAAAATTGGCAACTACCTAAATGTCCCTTAATAGGAGAATGGATAAACCAATTGTAGTGTAACCATAAGATGAAATATTATTCAGAGGGTTTTTTTAATCTTAAACTATTGATACATGCAAGGGTATCCATGAATTTCAAAAAACATTCCACTGAGTGAAAGAAGCCATACATAAAAGAGTACATACTATATGATTCCATTTATATGTAATTTCAGATAAATAAAATGAATTTATAGTGACTAACAGCAATCAAGAGGCAGCCTATGTCCAGGGTTGACTGCAAAGGGGTATCAGGGAACTTTTGGGGTGATGATAACCTTCTCTGTCTTGATTGCGCTGGAGGTTATATAAAAGTATGCTTTTTTCAAGATGCATTCAGTTGTACCTTTAAGGTGCAGCTTATTTGATGTAAAGTACACCACAACAAAGTTGTTTTATGAGAAAATGTTCTTGTCTAAGTCAAGTTACGTCCTACAAGTGGCAAAAGATGCACATCAAGTTCTGGAAATCCTATTAATATGTTTGTGTTCTAAAGGGGGGTTTAAGGTAGAGAAGTATTATGTAAAAATGTGCTTACAACATCTGGGATATGGTAGGGGATCAACAAATTTTAATTTCATTGTTTTCTTTCCAGTTGTTCTTATGGGGAAAATATAAGTAATGTTTTCAAAGGCAGTCAGCTATAAAATACTGGAAGAATATATGCAAAGGGACAAGATAATGAATCAGTGATTAATCATCTAAGAATAAGTAAAGGAATCTGGACTATATAAAAGCTCTTTCCTCTTCTGTGATGTATAAAATGATCATGATCTAGGCTTTAGAATGTCTTTGCTGTTAACCTTCCTAACTCTGGTATCTCTCTTTTTATGGTACCCATTTGGCCTTAGTATGTATTTCCTATATTAGTCATTATATTTTTAAGCACACACTCTTGTTTTTTAACTTTGTCATAAATTTCTAGAAGGCAAGAACCATGTCTAATACCCTTGTTTCAAGCATCCAATTAAAGTTGAATGTATTATGGGTGATATTTATATTCTCATTTTAAAAAATATCTTGCTTTATCAATATTATTGAGTCAAATAGCAGATATTAACTTACTTTCATATAAAATGGAACATTTTATTTAAGAGATTTAGCCAGGTAATTTAAGTTTTTTCTTTCTCTTAATATAGTCATAAATCTAGGATCCTGCATTTATTCACTTTCTTAGTCACTCAATAAAAATATATTGAACATCTCTCTTTGCTAAGCATTATGTACAATGCTGGAAATACAGAAATGATTATACGCTCACGTTCTAAAAAGTATGTCAAATACAGCAACAAATTTATAATGGTGGGACAAATATATCATGAAGAGGTGTGTGTGGAAAGGGAGAAAGATAACACTATGATAATGTTCCAGATAAGGTTCAAAAATAAAATTTTGATCCATCTATTCATTAGCTAATCTTAAATTCTGCAGTCAAATTTACTATCATTTAGATAGCTGAATGTAGATTATCCATAATTGATACTATAAATAAAGGTTGAATTATTCGAGCATTAAAATTGTGGTTATTTTTCCAGGCAAGGAAAGTAACTCTCTTTCTCTGATTACTTAGGCACCTGCAGCTTTACCTCAATCCAAGGTTTGACTCTTATTTATAAGACAGAAACTTTGTTTGCATAAGACGGCCCAGAGTGTCAACAGTGAACCAGTAAATTATGATTAGATTTAGAGCCGACCTCTTCCAATTTGGACTTGACCTTATTGGAAAGTCAAAGTGACTACTACATGGCAGCTATCTTCCACAGAGTGAAACATTTTTAGCAATTTTGAATGAGAAGTTGGTCAGCAGGATTTTGTCTATGTATTCCTTTAATTGCAATTTGATATAAGAAGTATTCTGTGCCAATATTACTCTTTCTCTTTTTGCCAAAAAAAGGGGAATAACATTTAAAAGCAGTTCTTTCAAGTAATTAAAGAATCATCCAATCAAAAAATTAAATGCTCATGGTACCTTCTTGTCCATGGACCTTCTACATGATGTTTCCTTTATGAAATTTCCCACCTCACTCCCTCCACAACTGCTGTTTGCCTAGAAAATCCTTATTACCCTCCACACCCTAATCTAAACATCACTTTCTTGGAGATGCCTTTCTTGACTATATCCTTCCAAATACTCAGCGCTTATCCCAACCGACTAGGAAAATGTTCCCCTCATATGCTTTCATAGTACTTTGTCATAAAAATTACATTAGTAATTCATTAGCTATTTGTTTATTTTTGTCTTCCTTACCAGTCTGTACCCCTTTATATGGGTAGACACTGTTTCTGTCTTGTTTGTATAATAGGCACTTAATAGCTATTTGTTGAGTAAATGATAAAAATTTACAAACAGTAATGAAATTCAGGAAAACAATGTTGTCATTTTGTTAATGAGAAAGCTAGTGGAGAGAGCGTTGGGGGGTTGGTTTCCCAGCCTTAGGCTAGAAGACGCACTAAAGAGAATTTTAAAAGTCCAATTCAAGATTCCTTATGAAAGTTTTCAGACAGAAGTAAATTGTGTGGCCTTAGTGGTTGCTCAATACTGTATGGCCCAAGATTTGCAGAGCAAACTCCAGGAGGCCTTGGCTAATCAACACTTTTGGTAAACCTATGGAAAAACTAGTGACTAACAGCAATCAAGATGCATTCAGTTGTACCTTTAAGGCCTCATATCAAACCCATGTTCCAATAAGACTTCATTTACAAAGCAGGAGATGAACTGGATTTGGTACACAGACTTAGCTGTCAACCCTTATTCTTCTCCATGAAATGAGGCAAAAAGATGGGCAGAAAGTACTTTCAATAACATATGGGGCAAAGGCCACCCAAAGATTGTCTAAGGGAAGGAAGTTAATTCACCTTACTATTTACTATTTATTACAAGTCCCAGATTTAGTGAAGTTACTTGTTAACTTGTAAGCTGTTGTCCCACACAAATGCAAATAATTTTTGTCTGATGAAACAGGTAACCCCAAAGATTAAATCTTTTTTTAACTCTACAGTCTTATCTTAACAGTTTTTGACATTGCCCATATATATCAAGTTTTTTTAATGCTTTTCAAACTAGTCATTGCATTGTACTGATGTTCTTCATTAATTAATGAATTAAAGAAAATCTCTTACACATGCCCATTTTTTATTTTCCTGAGAGTTGTGATTTTACATTTTGAAATTGTACGTTAGCAAACTTTATGCTGATACAATCAGGCCAGGTTGAAAATCATCTGACACGGTTTCTTCTTCCACATCTGGCATGTAATGACCACTTGGAACCTCAGGCTCTTCATCTCTAAGGGACCAAAATTTCAAAGTCCCTTCCATACTCACTTTAAGTATTCTAAATCATAAAAGTTTGAATAAGTTAAATTTATTACTGAAATAGAATATTACTAAACAAAAGAAAATTGAACATTCTGCCAAGAACTCAGACTTGGAATGTACTGTCTTTTTATTGCAGAAACAACTAAAGGAGTACATTCAAAATAAAAAACCATCATTTAAATAATAGTTGCCAGGAGCAATTGTTCTTTAATTGAGCCATTTGTTTTTCAGCTAGATAACTGTTGATATACACATAGAATGATACACGATTTATATCTTTTGTAGAGTTTTGTTCTTGTCAAGGCATATCATGGGTTCATTCTTTATCAGAGAGCACATACCATACTCAGAGAGTAAGTCTCCCTGCCTTGTTCAGACTGAGAGCAAAGTTGCTATACATTGGAAATGGAATTTTGACCTTGTTTGAATTTAGACAAATGAAAATTATAATTAACTAAAAATTTTACAAAGAAGGGCATTGGAATGGTCTGTTAAGAGTAATAAAGAGGAGAACCAAGACGGCAGCTTAGGTAAACACCTGTACTTGCTGCCTCTCACAATCACATCAAAACTACAACTAAAAGACAAAACAAATATCATCCAGAACCACGGGAAATCTGGCTGAATGGAAGTTCTACAACTAGAAGGAAAGAAAAAAGCACATTGAGACTGGTAGGAGGTGCGGAGGTGCAGAGGTGCAGAGGTACGGAGGTGTGCTGTTGTTTTTTTCAATTGAGAGGGAGATACAAGCTCCTGATTGCTCTGAACTCCAGTTCTGGGTGAGACTCTGGGGACCCAGACTCATGGGGAGAAACTGGACTGTCTGGCATCGGGCTGGAACGCGACGGCAGCTTTCTCTCAGAGGTACTCCCAGCGATCATTGTTCCTGCATGGGCGCGGGATGCAGAGACGCAGGGACCTCCTCAGTGCAGGGCTTACTGGCAGCCATTGCTATTTGCTCCGCCTTGGTTATTCCCTGAGACCCTGCCCCACCCAATTTACAACCCCACCCAAGCTATGTGCAGTAGCTTTTGCATATGAATGGCCTGTCCTTTCACAGCCTAAAACCTAACAAACTGCAGCTGGGTCAGAGAACTCCAAAGCTTCCAAAAGAAGGCCCAAGGCTTGGCAGCAGCAGCCTGTTTTGCTTCACAGCTGGGCCTCATCTGGGCACTTCCAAACCCCAAATAAAGAGGAGGAATCTGCAGATATCTCTGTAGCTCCTACTGGGGGGCCTCAGGCAGTGGCTAACTTTGCACCTCCTTGGAGATCCAAGAGCCAGTGTACCCAGTGGTCAGTGTGAGACCACACCAGATTACAACTCTTCACATCCATAAGTGACACACTCAAGGGGCAGACTCAGTGAGCACCAAAGTCCCACTGAAGCAAGTCCTGCCCCATAAGGGTGTCTCCAGCACAGCAGTTCTTCCATTGTAGACACAGCTAGTCCTCACAGCCAATTGGCCTGGAGGTCAATTCCTCCCAGTGATACCAACAGCAGTCAAGGCTTAACTACAACAAGACTATGCACACAGCCCACAAAGGGGTGCACCAAGAGTGTCCACCTCAGGTGATTGGGGAGGCTGAGCCACTGGGCCCTATAGGACACCTAGCACACAAAGCCACTCTACCAACATAGGGAAGCAAAAAAAATGCGGAACCATATCACAAATGAAAGAAATGGAGGAAAGCAAACTACTGGATACAAAGTTCAAAACCACAGTTATAAGGTTACTCAAGAATCTTCTAGAAACCTCTGAGGAACTTAGTGAGATTTTCAAGGATCTTAGTGAGAATGCCAAAAAAATGGAAAAGGACTAGTCAGAAATTAAGCATACACTGTCTGAAATAAAGAATAATATACAGAAATTCAACAGTAGACTAGAGGATCCCAAGAATCAAGTCAAAGATTTGAAATATGAGGAAGCAAAAAATACCCAACCGGAAGAGCAAAAAAGAAAAAAGAATCCAAAAATATGAAGATAGTGTAAGGAGCCTTTGGGACAACTTCAAACATATCAACATCCGAATTATGGGGGTGCCAGAAGAAGAGAGAGAGCAAGATATTGAAAACCTATTTGAAGAAATAATGACAGAAAACCTCCCCTACCTGGTGAAAGAAATAGACTTACAAGTCCAGGAAGCACAGAGAACCCCAAACAAGAGGAATCCAAAGAGGACTACACCAAGACGCATCATAATTAAAATGCCAAGGGCAAAAGACAAAGAGAGAATCTTAAAAGCAGCAAGAGAAAAACAGTTAGTTACCTACAAGGGAGTACCCATATGATTGTCAGCTGATTTCTCAACAGAAACTATGTGGGCCAGAAGGGAATGACAAGAAATATTCAAACTAATGAATAGCAAGAACCTACAACCAAGATTACTCTACCCAGCAAAGCTATCATTTAGAATTAAAGGTCAAGTAAAGAGCTTCACAGATAAGGAAAAGCTAAAGGAGTTCATCACCACCAAACCAGTATTATATGAAATGCTGAAGGGTGCTCTTTAAGTAGAGGAGGAAGAAGAAAAAGGTAAAGATAAAAATTATGAACAACAAAGTGACAACAAATACATATCTATCAACAAGTGAATCTAAAAATTAAGTCAATAAAAAATCTGATGAACAGAATAAACTGGTGAATATAATAAAAGCAGGGGCATAGAAAGGGAGTGGACTGACAATTCTTGGGGGGGAGGAGGTGGGGGTGTGGGAAGAGACTGGACAAAAATCTTACACCTATGGATGAGGATAGTGGGGGGGGGGGTGTAAGGACCTGGGGTGGGGTGGGAACCGGGTGGAGGGGAGCTATGGGGGGAAAAAGAGGAACATCTGTAATAATCTGAACAATAAAGATTTATTTTTTAAAAAAAAGAGTAATTATCTTTATTCTGTCCAGTTGGCATGGCTCAGTGGTTGAGTGTCGACCTATGAACCTGGAGGTCATGGTTCAAGTCCCAGTCAGGGCACATGCCTGGGTTATGGGCTCAATCCCCAGTGTGGGGCATGCAGGAGGCAGCCGATCAATAGTTCTCTCTCACATTGATGTTTCCATCTCTCTCTTCTTCTCCCTTCCTCTCTGAAATCAATAAAAAATATATTTTAAAAAAGAGTTCTTCATTCTAAGGTTTTAAAAAATTCTATATAATAAAAGGGTAATATGCAACTTGTCCCCTCAACCGAGAGTTCAACTGGAGTTCAACCAGGGGGCAGAGCCGGCCCGCTAATGGCCCTGGGCCCCTTCCCCTGGCCCGCCTGGCCCAATCTGTCAGGCCAGCTGGACCCCACCCATGCATGAATTCATGCACTGGGCCTCTAGTAGTTTATAAAAGAAGTGCAAGGCAAGATAATAATTAAAACAATATAGGTAAAAAAAATAACACCTACAATATTCATGATGCACATTTTGAGAGTCCATCAATAATGAATTTGGTTGGTATTTGTTGTATGCAGTGATTGAAATATTTTCTCTATTAAAAAATATAGGATATTGCTATATAGACCATCTTCAATCCAGTTATGAGTTAATTCTAACCTTAAAAATGAGATTTACCCACAGGTCCTAATAGTTATCAAAGTAGGCCCAGTAAAAACTTGGCCTCAGAATCTGAATCACAGATTTACTATAAACCAACTCATTTATTTGGTTATCATGCAAATGTAGTTGAATGAGAAAATTTCAAGGGTGTTGAGTTTAGAAATCTGGTTGTTTTACCTAAACCCTAACACAGTACCCTGAGCCTGGTTAGAAATAATCCCATGAGATGCATGAATAAAAGTGAAGTTTTTAAATGGGATCAAATTAGATTTAATAACTATTTTAAGACTAGACAATATTTTCTAAATTTTCAAGTCTGAAGTATATTACCTTTTATATTGTATAAGGCTAATTCGTACTACATAAATTTCTGATTAAATCATGTTAACTATGATACTGATTTTTTAAAATATGTTTTTACTTATTTTAGAAAAAGAGTAAGAGAAAGGGACAGAGAGATAGAAACATTGATGAGAGAGAAAGATTGACCAGCTGCCTCTTGCACATCCCCAACTAGGGATCGAGTCCACAACCTGGGCAGGTGCCCTGACCAGGAATTGAACCGGTGAATTCTTGACTCATGGGTTGACGCTCAACCACTGAACCACACCAATTGGGCTGATTCTGATTTTTTACATTTGTTGAGACATACTTTATATCTTGTGCTTATAAATTCTTATGTATAAAAGGAATGTTTATGTATGTTTAAAAAATAATTTTATTGGTTGCAGTTTTCATATAAGTCCATTGCATTGAGATTGTAAATTGCATTGTTCAAATTGTCTATCCTTTTTCATTTTTAGCCAGTTTTTAAGAGAATTTGGTAAAACTTCTAACTATGATTGTGGATTTGTCAATTTCCCTTTGTTTTATATATGTTAATACTATTTTGGATTCCATTATTAGGTACTTACAATTTCAGGATGGATATATCTTCTGGTGAATTGTACATTTAATCATTATTTAACAACCCTTTTTATTTTTTTAAATATATATATTTTTTATTGATTTCAGAGAGAAAGGGAGAGGGAAAGAGAGAGAGAGAAATATCAGTGATGAGAGAGAATCATTGATCGGCTGCCTCCTGCACTCCTGGGGATTGAGCCCACAACCCAGGCATGTGCCCTTGACCAGAATCAAACCTGGGACTCTTCAGTACGCAGGCTGACGCTCTATCCACTGAGCCAAACCGGCCAGGGCTAACAACCTGTGCATTCTGCTTTAAAATGTATTTGCCTACCAAAGGACTTGTATGCAAAGGACTTGTATGCATGCATATTAGCATAACTAATGGACACAGACATTGGGGCGGTGGGGGCTTGTTTGGGGGAGGGGGTTAATTGGGGAAAAAGGAGACATATGTAAAACATAAATAAATAAATAAATAAATAAATAAATAAATAAATAAATAAGAAACTTATAGACAAAAAATGTATTTGCCTACTATGATTATTGATACTCCAACTTTCATTTGGTAATTATCTACCTGTTAGATATACATGTATTACACTTATTTCTCAGCTAATGATACTAAAATTCATTATATAGCAATAGAGAAACCAAGACCTAAATAGATCAGGTTATACTTCCATGGACACAGAGATGAACATGACAGAGTTGCAGACAGATATAAATACTAGCAGCACAAAATCTCATGAACTTGAATTGTACTTCCCGATCTGACCCTCTCCACTGCGTTGTTCACCCTCAGCGAGGACCTTTGCTTTTTCCTGGTCCTGCACAAGGATAAACTGTAGTCTAGGTTTGCCAATTTGTCTGTGGCTACTGCTCTGGAGGAGTCTATCTTCTACAAAGTCAGGAACTTGGCCAGATCTAGGTCTGTCAGGGAATTATTTCCCACAAGCATGCCTTTTTTCAATTCCACTGCCTTTCATTCTTTGATTTTACTTTAGTTTCTTCTTTTGGACTAGAGGGCTAGTGCATGAGTTTGTGCACATTAAAAGGAAATTAATTAGAAGAAATATTTTAGAGGCCGGGGAGGGACCTCAGGAGGGCTCCAGGGCGTGTCCGGCCTGTCTCGCACAGTCCCGATTGGCCAGACCCCAGCAGCAAGCTAACCTACCAGTCGAAGCATCTTCCCCCTGGTGGTCAGAGCACATCATAGCACTGGTCGAGCAGTTGACCAAACGGTCGATAGGTCAGACACTTAGCATATTAGGCTTTTATATATTCTGTCTGATAGGAGCTTTAAGTATATCTAGCTGATAATCCAGGATTAATGTTTTCCTTTGAAATGACTAAGAGAACACATTGTTGAGCAATTTTGCCATTCTACATAGCTGTATTGTCAAGAGCAGTAGGGGGGAAATACTTAAAAGTCACCACATAGCAATTTTCCCCTTACAAATAAATTTTTAAATACAGAGAATATACATGGTTGCTGTGTGCAAGTATATATCTTATAGCTATATGCTGATGAGATGACAAAACTCTGAAAGTGTTTAGATGGGACTCATTTCAAATATCAATGAACTACCTTCTTCATCAATGAACTTGCTTCTTCAACTTGAGCTTGAATCCTGTGCTGTGCACTATAAAGGCCCATGTTCATCTCACTGAACATCTCAAGAAGTTGTGTTTGACAGGCCAAGCCCAGTAAGCACAGTCCTGCCAGAGGATATGTGCCTAACCTCTTCAGAGATGACCATCTCAGTCCAGCATTCCTTGGGAGGAACAGCACCTTAATTAAACTTCATCAACCACCATGTTGGTGGTTTCTGAGCAGATGATCAAAAAGTCAATCACAACTGCATAGAACAAAGCTCCTAAATGAGAGTTGGTCTTTAGAAGTCTCAGGAACAATGCTCTCCCTCAAATATGTGGTAGACTGAAAGTATTTATGAAAAGGGGCGCAGAAGTGATAAAATAGGTCAATAGTTGTTTCTTTGACTCATATATTTAAGGTAGTGTATTCATAAGTTGCAACATTTTATAAGTCATATGGTCATGGACACTCAAGATATTATCATGGACATTCAACTTATTTTTTTTTCAAAACTCTATAAAGCTCATTATTCTTAAGACTCTGTAAGGTTTTATCAAAGGAATAAAATGCTCAAGATTTCAAGGCTTAGGAATGACATAGAGTGGATTTAAATTGCAGCAGATTAGCACAAAGTTGCTCTCTTTCCATCACAGCACACTGCCACTCAGTACTTAGCTGCCTCTTATGCTCAGATCCCTCATGTGTCACCTTTTCACATACAAAGAGCCACCAAGTCATTCTTTACCATTGCACTCTCTTCTAATTTTTAAGTTAGTACCTATTGAATACATTCTGTTTTGTTTTATTTGTAATAAATTAAATAATAATTTTAAATTAATTCTAATAATAGGGTGTTTGGTTTATAATAGTTGTTTGTTGCCTATTTCCCTTTGCACAATGAGGAAGACCATGAGTGGTGGGAAGTACCTTGTTTATTGTCTAACACTGTATGTATACCTGGCATACAGTGAAGAATCCAGTAATATCTATTAAACAGAAATAATGCAAAAATATTAAATGCTCTGTCCATAAAATTTACACTGATTCCAAGGTACAAACTATAGTGACTACATTATATTTGGGGGACTAGCTCATTTGCAACTTAAACATCTATTGAATGATGATTAATATTTATTGACAGTTTCCTTAGAGTTTTTAACTTCGTCCCTCTTAAATAAAAGGCATAAGTGAAAAGGAATGAGAGTATAGTAGTGGTGGCTGTGTCCACATCACTCATAGTTGTGTGAACCAGGAGGGATGATGAAAACAACGTTTTGGATAAACCTGCTTATAAATAATGCATGGCACATGTTTCATATGTTAATTGGCCTTTTATACTCAAAGGCTCAATCTCATATATTTAAAAGCTTTCTGCTTCACCCACAAACTTATTTCTTTACAAGTAAAATCAATTTCTGAAAATTGCTTTCGAGAAAAGAATAATAGTTAACCCCTTTTGCAAACTTAGAAAAACAACAACACAAAAGCACACAACTATAACTGATGTAGAACTATAACTGATGTAGACATGATAATCCACTGATAAAAGTTCTTTCCTTTTCGTTTAAGTTCTTTATTTAACAAGAGAAAATCATAATTGGATTTCAAAGAAATTCTCAAGTTACATATAATTCCCACTTATTGTGGCTTGCATATGTGACCAACAGGTTCTTAAAAACTGATGTTAGCGTGGTAATCATCTTTCAGGACAAATAAAAAAGGACTATTTGTTATTTCTTTACTTTTTTAAAAAATCTTTAACAAAACACTAAGAGGTTTCCTGAGATGTGAACCCCCAGCTGACTTACCACATTTTCTGGAGCTTCGACTGGGAGACATTGTTTTTTACGTAAAGCATAGGTCCTCGAAAACCAAAATAAAAGCACACTGAAATGCCAGAACAAGTGTGGCTGAGGCAGTTCTTTAATTTACATTAGCTCCTTCCCGGTGCTTTAAGAATGTAAAAGCTAGCCTTTCCTATCTCTTCCTAAAATGTCTTACCAAGCACCCTACTCATGTGAAATATGCCCTTTAGAGAAAACACACTGCTAAGGGTGAAATTGGTGTAACCAGATTGGCTGATTTGCTTAATCTCTTTTAAATAAAAATATGTATGTTCAAAGAAATATCTATCTTGTTCTTATTCATTAAATCTAGGGAATAAGAATATCCACCAGATCTCCTGGGCAGGGAGACCTTTCAAGGATAAAGGGATTATCTTCAGGGATAAAAATCACCAGATAATCACTACTTTCACACTTTAACAAATCAGTTTTAGCTTTTGCATTTTATTCTTCAGCTTAAGCCCCACTTGTTTGCCAGCAATCCAGACTTCTGTGCATGGTTCCTCCTGTCTTCAGTCAATTAGGTCTAGCCAGTGGACTTAATTTTAGGAATTAAATTTAGGAAGAAAGTTCAGATTCTGAGAAGAATACCAAATTCTGAATAAGATCTATGTTCTCAAAACTTTCCTCCCATCATCATTTAATTCAGTGAATCTTCAACTCGACATATAATGAAGTTATTTTTAAATGATTTATGATGAGACCCATATAATGAGTATGACATAAAACTGAAGTCTAAGGCTGCAAATCATATGTTGGGCAAATATTTCCAAAACTAAGTATTAATTTGAAGAAATGAGTCATCTTTCTAGACTTGGAATATAGAGAGAAAAAATTAAAGACGGAGGGAGAATCTTTATTAACACAAAGTTTATGGAGTTGTAGCACATTGTTATACCAACTATAAATAAATGTAAAAGGTTACTTTTGCTTCACCATCTGATTTCCCTAACTTCCTCTGTTTTGAAGAATTATCTTCAAAACAGATTTTTCCAGGCTTGAGATACATTCTACAGCAGTCTTCACATGCTTTATTTATATACGTATATTCATTTGCTTTTAAAGATGCTGCAAATGAATTGTTGTAATCATTTGTAATTTTTGTTACATATTTTTAAATATAAGTAGCATATTTACATAGTAAATATTCAATGAGAATGTTTAAAATATTTTAAAAACATAAAATAAATCAATTCTCCCTCCCTCATCTCCTCTGCCCCTCTTTTCTCTACAAAAGAGTTTTAGAACTACAGTTATATTTTTAAAAGTTTAATACTTAAACAATTTGAAATCTTATTTAGGGTCATGCATTATATCACATATAATGTAGTTAAACTATATAATATTTGAACCATTAAAATTATTTTGAAGATGATTTTAAAATACTTTTCATTAAAGTCACATTCTCAATATTGATGCTTTCCTTTGAGTCTTAGTTTGATATTTTCTTTCCTGAGATAAAGTAATGGCACTGTTTATCTTAAACATTCCTATGAATTGACCATTAATATGACTCAACATTTTATTCATTTTTAAATATGTTTACCTATTACATTTGATCTCATAGGTTGATCTAAATACTTTTACCTATTACCAAATTTGATCTAATTTTTAAGGTAATAATCTAACCTTAAAAAATGTGTTTTTAAAAGGTTTTAAAGTTTTCAAAGACCTTTTGATACAATGAAGTTGCATCTTCAACTAATTAGTAAAATGCTTAGAAAATGTTCAATTTTCTCTGCAGTCTTCTTCATTTGGGTTTTCTAATAGCAAACTACTCCCTTATCTCACATAGGTAGATTAATTGCTGAACAGGACAGGGAATCTTGAATTATTATTTTTTTCAAATGTTTCTGTGTGTAGCCTTCTAATCGTAGTATTGAGTATAGTTTGGCCAAGCGAAAGCAAACTAGGTTTTTCTTCAATGGCTTTACACCGAGAGGTACAGAATGGCTTAACAGCTTCCTGGCAGCCCACATGGATGATAACAGTATTTGGAATGCAGACATAAAGCATAAGAAGACGTACACTGCCCCACGGCAGTGATTAGATAGGACAATCTTGGAGCTTTGGAAACAGAAAGCAGACAGCAAACAACCAGGCAGTCTGCAACCCTGAGCAAAACCTCTTTCCCATCAAAACTCTGCTGCCAACCCAGCTTCACCTCTCCCAGACCCACAGGCTGGCAGAGGCAACCGCAGCCACTCCAAAGTGGAGTTTCAGGCCCATCCTTAGTGGTTTCTGTCACCCTCTTGGTGCTTTTCCTTCATGAATGAAATATGCAAATGGCATCTCACATTGGCTCTTTCAATGAGGAAGAAGAAGGTCAGGAGACAGAACTGACACAGCCGGCACGTTAGAGATTTGGGACCGATGTACTTACACCTCCAAATGCCTCCAGATTTCAGCCTCTGGAAATATCTAGCCCATTTCTTTATGGCACTGTTGCTTCCATCAGCTGTGAAAATTAACATAAAATAATATAGTAACCCAACAAGTGCTGGACAGCATACAGAGCATCAGATTAAGTGCACACTCAAGGCACACGCCAGTGTACAGAATCTGAATGGTAAATAGCAAGTAAATACCTTCCCATCGACCGGAAGGGGAAGGATGCTGAGCGGCTACAGCTGCTGCCTGCTCTCTTGTGTAACAGCAAAGGCGGCTCAGTCCCGCTGACAGGCGGTGTGAAGCGTGGCTGCCTATGGGCGCCGGGGCGGTCCTAGTGCCTGCCCCTGGTTAGCTGCCAAGGTAGCTCAGAAGAGCCTCTTACTTCTTGTGATACTTCTGGGGGCTGTCACCAAGGGTTTCAGGGACGTCGGCTTGTTAAGCATCAGTGCAGTGGGTCTGAGCTGGGGAAAAGTGAGTAAGAAACAGGGTCTGCTAATGTTCCAGACACTGATAGTGAAACCAGAACGGAGGATGGATGCTCCTGTCTGTTAACTAAATGGTGCCCTTGAGAATGTTAAAGCCCTTTAGGAAGAAAGCTAATTTGCACTTTATGGACGGCTATCCATACATTTTGTCCCCACCCCACATTTAAAATGCACAAGGAAAAAGAATGAAGGAGTAAGGAATTTTTTAAAGTTTGATTTATATTTTCTTATATTTGCAAAATGTTTATTAAAGGCCTCAAAACTCCACGTTTAGCATATTCTGTCCATAAATCTCAAAATAAATGCAAAAATAAACAAAATAGAGGCCTCCAGAAGCTTATTTTCTAGGAGGCAAAATGCGCCAGGCTCCATATACTAGTATATCAATGCCTCCCTTCATCCTTCTCCTTTATTTGCCCCACTTTTTCCTCTATAGCACCTTTTCCCCATATAACATCCAGATTTTCCTAATTCAGTTATGGAATAACTCCCCCACCACACTATAATCTGTATGAGGGAGTCTGCTCTATTTACTTGGGGAGAGTAATAGTTTGATAAAGAGTTTGATAGCCTAGAGGATTGCTCAGCACATATTAAGCCCTCAGCAAATATTTGTGGGAAGAATGAACTGGACACTAAGCTAAGAAATAACACTAAAGAAAACAAGTTCAAAAGTTGATCTCTTCACTAATTAAATTCAATTAGCAGAGATCTCTGAGCAGCTGTTTTATTTAAAAGACTGTGTTAAGTACACATTTGCCTTTAAGGAGCTTATAATTTAAATACAGAGAAAAGATACTAATATATGTGTGTAATCAAACAGTTATATATACTATAATATTTGCTATAAGAGAGTGAACACTAAAAGTCAGAAGGTGCTATATTTGCTATGTTTTGACATCATGGGTGAGGTGTTGAGCCAGGAGATAGGGCTTGAGAATCCCACACTGATTGCTTCTCCTACCCCAACCTGAGTATATAGTTAAAGTTTGGTTGACAATAAGCAGTTTGGTTCAGAAGGGCCCAGAATCTAGAACATTAACTCCAATAAGATTTGTTAGCCGAGTAAATACAGATACTAACACAGGTAAAGAGAGGGAGGGCAGGTAGGTAGATGCTGAAGGCTCTGGACCAAAGCCTCCAATAGTGAGGAGACAGCATGGGGGCCCAGCACCCACCAACAGGTGGTTGCCTTCGAGAGCAAGAAGGGGCTGCTCATACCTAGCGATCTGGGTGGTCAGACCACGTAGGTGACGTATGGCAGCCAGTAGCAAGATATATTGGCTCATAACAAGGTGTGCTGGTAAAGCTGAGGCTCAGAGGCCAAGAGGGAAAAGAGAGAAATGATAAAAAATTAAAGTAAGATTCTCTCCATGGAACACTCAAGGCAGGGTTTTCTTATAGGAAAAGTGCATCCCTACGGGGCACAGAGGGGAGAAACCTGTGAAGCAAATGGAGAAGGAAGACAGAGGAGATGGAGAGAGCCTCCAGATAGGAAAGTAAGGGAAGCAGGATGGAAAACAGGAAGGTCTGAGACTAGAGTGCAGTGCAGGCATGTGCCTACCTGAATCTCCTGCCACACCTGGTCACTAGGTAGGCATAGCCTGAGGGAAGTGTGGCCTGGGCCCAGATGCAGTGATGGAGCTCAGAGCACAGCAGTCGGTGGTGTTTTGTGAATTGCTCTTATAGCAGAAGTTATGACAAGTAATTCCCACGGCTGCCCCCACACCAAAATGAGACACTTTAAATATGCAGTTAATTGTATGTCAACTATGCCTCAATCTATATATATAAAAGAGTAAGCGACCATTACGACTAGATGACCTGGATGACCAGCCGATAGCTATGATGTGCACTGACCACCAGGGGGCAGATGCTCAATGCAGGAGCTGCCCCCTGGTGGTCAGTGTGCTCCCACAGCCAACCTCCTGCGGTCCCTCCCCCCAGCCAGCTGGCCCCAATCGGCCCTGATCACCGGCCAAGCTGAGGGACCGCCCCTCCCCCCCCCACTGTGCACAAATTCGTGCACTGGGCCTCTAGTAAAATTATAAAAACAAGAAAGTCACAATGGCAGATAAAGCGGAGATTAAACATAACAAGAGAGTGCTGTGGACAACCTTATGCCAATAGATTTGGAAAGTTGGAAATGTGATTTATCGAATCTTATTCAAAAGAAACAGAAAGTCTGATTAATACCAGCATTATACAAGAAATTAAAACAAATACTTTATAACCTAGTAACCCTGTTCAAGGAGTAATACCCAAGAGACACATACAAAAATGCTCAGGGCAGTAATGTTTGAATAATAAAAACTTGAAACATTTAAATCAGTGGTCCTCAACCTTCTGGCCCTTTAAATACAGTTCCTCATGTTGTGACCCAACCATAAAATTATTTTCGTTTCTACTTCATAACTGTAATGTTGCTACTGTTATGAATCGTAATGTAAATATCTGATATGCAGGATGGTCTTAGGTGACCCCTGTGAAAGGGTCATTCGACTGCCAAAGGGGTTGGGACCCACAGGTTGAGAACCGTTGATTTAAATAGACATAAAGGAGCTAGATAAATCAGTTGTGCTCTATTTACACAAAGAATATACAGCAGTAAAAATGTATAACCTTAAACTGTACACAACCAAATTTTGGAAATATAAAACATAATATTTACTAAAAAAGTAAATCCCAGAAGACTAAACATAATACAGTGTTCATTGAGATAACAAAAAATAGCAGAATTAATATGTTATTCAAGCATGCATGCAAATGTGATACAATTATGTATTTTAAAAAGTGAGGAATTCATAATCAGGCTAGTAATCCCTTCTGAGATGGGGGGTGGAGGGTGAAGCATGACAGACAATCTGTCAGGAATGATAATTCTTGGGTTTGCGAACATTGATTATATTATGGGCATCTACCTAGGTCAGATATCAGTCCTATTTACCATAACTCACATCTTCTCACCTTGTTAAGAAGATGGTCTTTGCAAACTTGACCTTGCTTCTCTTAGCCAATGCTGATTAGTCATGCTACACTGCAGATTTTCCAACAGGCGTAGCTCTCAGAGAGGCCTTTCGGGTTACTCACCATGAATTCAGAATTCATGCATCAATGGAATTTTCCGATTGTGACCAAAGACCTGGTAGATTTTCAGTTTGCAAACATGATTTAGTATCCCATTTCAAATTTTTATCTCATCTCACTTCACAATTTTAATTGCATATAAAAGTGGCATTTTCCCTGGTGACAAAAAATAATACATGGTTATGATAGAAAATGTGAAACTACAGATAAGCACAAAGTAGAAAATAAAGTTCATTATGATGCTAGCACTCAAAGATACATCCTGCTGAAAGATTGGTATACAGACACATATACAAACATAGTTCACAAAATTAGAAATACTGTAGATATTTCAAAGCCTGTCATTTTCCATGTTATTAATTATTTTTGTTAATAGTGCCAGATTGTCTCTAATAATTACATAATATTCAGATATAGGGATTGTCAAAATATGTCCTGAGGCCACAGCCAGCCAGCCACCTGTTTTTTTAAAACAAGTTTTATTGGAACACAGCCCTGCTCATTGGTTTACATATTATCTACAGCTATTTCAGCCTGGCTGAGTGGTTGTGACATAGACTGTAACATGAAACTATTTTGACCTCTGGCAGAAAAAGTGCCCATCCTAGCTAAAAGACACAATTTAATGGCTATATAATATTCCATTTCATGAATGTATCATAAATTAATTTATCATTAGTGCACATGTTGGCTATTTTCAATTTTTTCCTGTTTTAACCACCTTGAATCACAAATCTTTTCGGCCATTCTAAATAGAAATTGGATGTATCAAAGTAAATATCCTATTTAAAGCTTTTCAAACATGTGGCCAGGTTTCCTCTGGAGGATGGCAACAATTGACATCACTACACTCTTCACAGTAAAACTTGTGGATGGAATAGCTCCCCCATGGCATGCACACTCTTACCACCAACTTCTCATCATTTGCTCTTGGTGGGTTTTAATGATCCCTTAGTCACGATACTAATGACTTGTTTTGGTCTATCTTCCTTGACCTCTCTCAGGCCTTTGACATACTGACCCCCCTATTTCCGTGCCTCTGAGGCCCTCCAGTCTCCCGCTTTATCTCTGCTCACTCTGTCCTCTTAGCTATTCTTCTTCCTCCAGTATCTTCCTAGTGGAAATTTCCCAAGAACAGGCCTTGACTCTTGCCTAAGTCTCTTTCTTCTTAGCATTTATGTTTGATCTCTTTTCTCACACCCAGCTTCATACTATCCTGCCACTGGCGTCTACCTGGCATATTTTACCTGTATCCTATGATGCTGAAATAGCCTCCCCCCCTGGTCTACTTATAGTTTTACATTTTCCTCAATTTTTATATACCCCGAACAGATTGCTTTCTTTTAAAAGTTGTAATTAATTTCTGCTCATGAATCTGCAATGGATTCACATTGCTTACAGAATAAAGTTAAAATTCCTTTCATTGTTATTTAATACTCTTCAAATTGGGCCCCCAATTTGCCTTTTAGGCTTTAATTTCCTTAATTAGATTGTTTGCAAAACTGGTAGCTTTAAAATATTGAGCTATTCCCTATTCTTCAAGTATGCGTTTTTAAACCCTTATATATTTTGGTGAGCTCCACATGTATAATATGTTCTTTTATCATTTTCCTTAATGCCCTCTGCCCAGCCCATCAAATCATACCCATTCTTCAAGGCCTAGATTTCATTTAGAGTCTTTTACAAAGTTTTTGCTTTCATAGCATCAGCCAGAAAATGTAGCTGCCTCCTATGAACTCTCCAGAGTAATTATATGGTTATCTGTACCTGTCATATGATACTTTATACACAATAATTCTGAAAGTCTTTTTGTGCTATTTGTTTTACATTAAAGTAGTGAATGCTTTGTGTGCCTTCTTTTTCTTTGCATCCTGGCTGTGCTGTCCACAAAATAGAGAGATTATTATTGAATAAACGACTGAATGAATGAACTGCTCATTAACCCAATAGAAGAGAGGCTTAAGGTAGTTCAATACTTTGTAATTCATCTAGAATTTGGCATAAAAGACAGAGAATTACAGATTCAGGCCTTCTAATGGTATTATATAACTTACCATACCAATGTTACTTGCTCACCTAAAAAGAAGTATTATTAGGCACAATATCTGTTCCTCATGGTACATCAAGATAAAATACTAATACACCAAGTCAACCAGGTTTGAATCTGTTTCTTTCTAATTAGATTTCATGAGGGTAGTCACTGCCGATCCATTCCACTGAATAGGTGGTTGTGGTGTGGAACCTAATGTACTTCGAAGCAGATGGAGAAGTCCTTAAGTTTGAGGACACTTCCCAGATTTGGAAGCAGTAAAGGCTTCTCATTGTTCTGGTTCATTACATTAGACACAGACTAGATGGTGGGTTTTGTTTTATCCTCACTCTATAGTCTCAAAGATTTGTTTACCCACAAAAATCCATATGATAGAGAGACAAAAACAATATAGTATTCATTATTAATATTATCTATAGAATATAAGTATATCAGATAACAAAGAAGCATTTGTTATTGTAGGAAGTCAAAAATTCCCAGGCATAGTATATTTGCATATTTGTGTATGTTTTGTGTATTTGCTGAACACTAACTTTATCTAGATTGTTTTGTAAGGTTTAGAGGAAAAAGGACTTACATTGAAGGCAATTTTTGTCTAGGGTCCTTCAATGCCCAGTTATAAAACCTTGGGTACAATATTTCACTTCTCTGGGCTTCTGTTCCTTACAGTGAAGGGAAGGGGTGCAACTAGGTGATATCTAAGACCCTTTCTGAACAGCTGCAAATAGAGAGCAACATCTCCAATAGACATGCCACTGAGAAGCCTATGTTGTGTTATGCAACAGCCACCATAAGGTTTTGTGTTGGGAGACCTCCAAGGACATCTCCCTCCTTAACCAAAACTGAACCTACAATAAGGGGCTTACACAAAGCATGTGTTCTGAGAAAGACCTAGATCAGCAGCCTGGGAATTAAATTTTTGTAGAAGCCACTAAGCTGAAATGGAGTTCTTTAATATGAAAAAAAAAAGCTATTTTCTATTTAGAAGTAGCTAGGAGTTCTGGTCTTCTACAGTGAAGTAGATAAAATGCCCTGGACAAGCGCTCCCTGTTTCAATGACGCTGTCAACAACAGTCCCATGTTTTGCATGAGATTTTACTTAATTTTTCTTTGTACATTTATCTTTACAATAGTGCAATCTCCGCAACTTTTCTGAGAATTATGATTAAATCACCTCCTATTTAGTAGATATCAGACCAGGAGTGCACTTTTAAAAAATACCTGTTCTTCCTATATTGCTTTAACTTATTTTCCTTATATTTCCAAAAATCCTAACTGTGCTACAAGGGTCAGCTTTCCCCCATACTTCCTTGGTCAAAAATTTTACTGATTAAATTATAATAATGGCATGCTAGAGCTTAAAAGAATCATAGAAATAATTTGGTTCAATCTCTTCATGTTCCAGTCATTAAAATTGAAGACCATGGAGATTTAATAGTTTAAGGTCACTGTACTATCCTGGATTTCCTAGGAAACAAAGCCTGAGGCAAGGCTTAAATACTAATGCTCCATTGGGAGGGAAAACCCAGCTGCTGAGAGTCAGAGAAAGGGGAAGTGAGGCTGGGAAGGATGGAAAGCAAATATACAACGATGTGTTATTATGCTGCCCACTGATCCCCAAGATCCAAAAGACAAAGCTGGTGACTCTGCAGATACATGTGCTCAGGCTTTCAAGACAGCTCCAGACACCCGTACCAGGCTTCCCAATGGTCTGTCCGAGAGAGAAGGAAGAGAGAATGTACCTTCTGGATTGCTCTTGTTCTCCCTAATGCTCTTCAAAGTTCACCCGTGGGGAGTTCACTCCCTCACACTTCCAGGTTGTGTTACCTGGCCACTTTGGCATCTTCTGGGAAAGTCAAATCCCACGCCCTGTAGCAGGTTGCCTAGAAGTGTTGGTAGAAGCCTGAGGCTCTGGATGAGGTGTTAGTAAGCCTCCTGGGGCAGAAACCCAAATGGACTTGGTTGCTGCTGTAACTGTCAAAGCAGAACAAGTAGCTGGGTATTTTGGAGCCAGGAAAGGCCAAGAGAAAGCTGAAGATGGGTCCAATATTGTTACATCGCTTCAGAATAACACAATCAAGATCACAAACCAATGTCTTTACACTAAATGTAATGCTCAGATATTACCCCAGTTTCTCAACCTACCTTCAAAATTCTCTGTAATCTAAATTGACTTATTTAGTCAGCGCTTTGCCAACTAAACAGCTTTCTGAGAATTAACATCATCTGCAACTAAACAACTCAACCATTGGGACTGAGAACCCAGAACGCTTGTGTTGACATGACTTTTCATTCCAGGAAATTCTCACCAAGGTAGATAAGAATGCAAACTAATTAAAAAGTCAGTGTTTGCTTTACAAAATTCTTGCAAACCCATTTGTTCAATAAAAAGTTTTCTCATCTGGGCAAACAGCTTGCTTTTCAAACAATAGTTTGTTATTTTCAAGATCCTCCCTCAATCTTAAACTGTTATTTCACAAATTTTACCAAATTCCAATCATTCACTTTGAAGGGCCTGCTTTAAATTCTTGAGCCAAAGTCTCTACCTTTTGAAATAAATATTTGATTGTCTTAAAGACCCCCCAAAAATAAGCCGACCAGGAGATAGGCAATTAATTTATTTCATTGACAAATGACCAAATGATTCACACAAATAAGTGAAATCATAGTCTGAATCCCCAAAATAAAGTCAGAAAAGACCCCACAAAGAATGGATAAGACCAATCATTTATTCAATTCTAAAAATTCAAAATATCACAATGCAATAAAATTAAAATATATCTATTTAGAATTACATGAATATCACCCAATTTCATTGTGCATAGTGCCCAGTTTATTGTATAAATTCATATACTTTTCACTACATTCCTCTCTGTTTGTAAAATAGTGTGAAATTTTCCCTCAGAGGTGGATTGAATTAAATACCAGCCAGTCAGTCCAATGTAAGCTTTAGGTTAGGAATTCTCTTAACACATCTGTGAGTTCAGAAGATACATAAGTAAGCCTATGACCTTTTGTAACCAGTGAGATGAAAACGTTAAATAGATTGATATTTATAATAGCAACAATGCCATATAAAATGCCAACATAATCCCAGTTAGAAATTAGCAAAAACTACATGAAGGAAAATGTAGATTTTTACTAAAGGACATAAAAGTAGACTTGATTAATAGAGGGAGAGAGAGACTAAGTTCCTTGTTTTAAGAATTTAATATCGTAGGATCAAGGAGTCTCACTAAATTCATCTATAAATGCAATGCCAATAAATGTCCCCAAAAATTTTTTTCTAAGAATTAACAAACTGAAAAAAAGAATTAACAAACTGTTTAGAAAAGAATAATTAATTTTCTCTTGTTCTATTAGATTTGAAACCACATCATAAAAGTAGATTACGTTGGAAATTTGTGACATTGGTGCAGAAATCTGCACATTTCATAATAGAACGATTGAGCATGAAACAAAGGCACATATATATGAAAATGTAATTTATGATAAAGGTGGAATTCAAAATCAGTAGGAAAATGACAAACTATCCAACAAATAGTATTGGCATAATTGACCATTCATTTGGGAAAAATATGTCAGATACATCATTTCATACACAAAAATAAATACAAATGGAGCAAGTAATTAAAAACAAATTAAAAACAAATTATAATGGGATATTTTATAATCTAAAGAGTTTTTCTAAGCAATACACTAACCCAGAGGTCATAAAAGTGACACATAAAATTTTTAAAAATATGTAAAAATTTAAATATAAACTATGTATAGATTTAACATCTATAATTAATAGAGAACAAAATCGAATTAAAGAAAATAAAAACAAGCCACTTGATAGAAAAATGGTCACATTAGGTGGTCAGCAAATTTCCAAAAGAATATACACAAGTAAGATAAATGAAAAGATGCTCAACCTCATTACAAATCTGGGACATTCTAAGTGAAATGAGTTCTCAAGTTTTGTCCATGACATTGTCAAAAATTTCAAAAAATTGATCCCATACATAAATGACAACAAGGTAGGTAAAGTCAATTGCTGTCATATTTTATTTGTGGCATTACACATTGCTAAATATTTAAAAAGAGAAATTTGATGTTATTGAACAAGAAACAATACATAAAATATAATTCAATTATACAATTTTGAAATATTATTTGTATGTACACATGTGTATAAATGCCATGGTTAGGGATGGCAGGATGTCCATGATTCATGTGATCACTTCTAAAAACTGAGAATAAAATTGGGGGAGGAAAGGTATAAGTAAAATGATGCTTTTATTTCTCTATTTTGTGAATCATTTACTAAAATTTTTTAGTCAGATCTCACTTATCTAACTTTTTACTGAGCATAATGTATGTTACACACACACACACACATACACACACACACACACACACAGACACACACACCCTCAGGCACTTAGGAGCATAGAAGGAAGCACACCTATGTGTATGCTTAATGAAATTTCCCAAGCTGAGCAAGTAATAGTAGTCAGGTTATAAAACCCTCTCCCTCAAAAGGTAACCATTATCCAGACATCTGACAACTAATATTATTTTTACCTATTTTGTTATTTTATACAAAAGAAATTGTGTGCTTGGTAATTTTTTTATATCTGGCTTTGCTCAACATTATGATTTTGAATCATGTTTATGAAGATTTTTCATTCTCAATGCTGTTGAACATTCCAGAATGTATTTATTCAATCTACTGTTGTTGGTCATTTGGGTAAAGATCCAAGTTAGGGCTAATATAAACAGTGCTGCACTGAGCATTCTTCTGCATGTCTTTAGGAGAATGAATATATGTACGTTTGTGCTGGGTAGACACCCAGTTATTCTTGAGAAGATGTTGCAAAACATTTTTCAATAGTGATTTTGCCAACTTCCACACCCATCTCTGGCATACAAGAGTTCAGTTTACTCTATAATCTTGCCAACATTTGATATTATTAGTCTTTTTCACTTAATCATTCTAGTACTTACTTAGTGGTATATAGTTATGGTTTAACTTGCACTTTTAAAAGAGTAATAAAGTTGAGTACCTTTCTGCTGGGGTCCAGCCCCAGCGGGTCCAGGGGTTCCCCATAGGTGTGGATGGAGTCCGAGAAGAAGGAATGACACAGAGGCAGCGTTCAGGTGATCATCATAGCCAGGTTCCTCCTAGCCAGGTTCCTCTTTTTATTGTCCTCTTACATTTGTATTTATACTATTTGATCTTAATCCTATCCATTCTATTCCAAATGTTAGGACGTTTCCTATCTCCATTCCAGGGTTACTCTATTGTTCTATTTAAGATACAAGGAAGTAACTGAAGGAGATCATTCTAAGTAAAGATTATGTTGTTTAAGCGTGATTGTTCGTAGTTAAAATGATTAACTACCCACCTGGCACTTAGTTAAGGGGTTTTACTGATAAAAATCCTCACCTGGGGAAACAACTTTTCTCAGAGAGGTGGTCCTGTTTAAAACACATAGCGTTAAGAGTGGGAGCAAATATATTAAGAACAGTATGCCATATACGCCAGGTCCCTTGAAACATAAGCTGTGCAGATGTTTCTTCCCTGCAGCGACTGCGTCAAGCAGCAAGGGTGGAACGGCTTCCAGCACCTTTCCATAGATTTATTGTTATTTAAATACTCTTTTGTGAAGTGTCTGATCAAGTCATTTTACCATTTCTATTCGGTTTATTTTTTATTTCATATATATATATGTATATATATATATTTACACACACACACATGCATATATGCTAAGTATCTGTTCTCATTCTGTGGGTTGCTTTTTAACTTTTTAAATATATCTTTTGAAGTGTATTTTGTTAATCGAGAGAGAGAGAGAGAGAGAGAGAGAGAGAGAGAGAGAGAGGTGAGAGAGAAACACCGATCAGTTGCCCTCCATACTCGCCCTGATCAGGGATCGAACCTGCAACCTAGGTATGTGTTCTGACCAGGAATCTAACTGTCACTTTTCGGTGCATGGGATGATGCTCCTACCAAATGAGCCACCCAACTAGGGCTAAAGAGTATTTTTTTTATTTTAATATAATCTAATTTATCATTTTTTATGTACCGTTAATCCTTTTGGTATCCTAATTTAAAAATTTACTATTCCTAGGTGGCAAAGATATTATGTGCTATTTTAGCTTACTTACCTGGTCTTTTAAAAGGAATCTGTATAGCCCTGACCGGTTTGGCTCAGTGGATAGAGCGTCGGCCTGCGGACTGAAAGGTTCCCAGGTTCAACGCCGGTCAAGGGCATATACCTTGGTTGTGAGCACATCCCCAGTAGGGGGTGTGCAGGAGGCAGCTGATCAATGTTTCTCTCTCATTGATGTTTCTAACTCTCTATCCCTCTCCTGTAAAAAATCTCTATCCCTCTCTGTAAAAAATCAATAAAATATGTATATTTTTTTAAAAAGGAATCTATATAAAAGCCTAAGTGACTGACCGACTGACCGGCCAGTAGCTATGATGCACAATGACCACCAGGGGGCAGATACTCAATGCAGGAGCTGCCTAGCGACAGCAACTTTGCAGAGTGCCCCCTTGCATTCCGGGACCCCTCGGGGGATGTCAGACTGCTGGTTTTGGCCCCGATCCCTGCAGGCCAGGCCAAGGGAACCCATCTGCCAGAGGACCCCACTTACTCTGCAGATGCCTTTCAAGCCCCGGCGCCACCCCAGGTGTGGCCAGCCGGGGAGGGACAGCCGGAGCTTGGCTCCAGGGCCTGTCCCGCCCATCTCACCCAGTCCCCCCCCACTGGCCACCTTCTAATTAATTTCCTTTCAATGTGCACAAATCCATGAACCGGGCCTCTAGTACAATTATAAAAGACTAGGGGCCCAGTGCATGAATTCGTGCACCTTGAAAGGAACTGTGGGCTGCGAGGCTATGGTGGGCACAGGGGTGAGTCTTGGCCCATCCTCCACGACCTCACCCAGCCCCTCCTGCCGCAGGCCCTTGTTCCCTGTCTCCCATGCTGTGACGACACCGGCCCTGCCCACACCCACTGACGGCACAGTGCTGTTGGGGTTGGCGCCAGCAGCAGGTGCGAGCAAGGCTGGCGCCGTCAGCGGGTGCAAACAGTGGCTGCTGCCCTATCACCCCTCAGGAGCAGGGAGAGATGGAGAAGCCCTCAGGGGCAATCAGGGCTGGCAACTGCCGCTCACACCCGCTGATGGTGCCGAGTGCAGCAGGTGCGAGTGGTGGCTCTGGCACTGGCCGTGGATGCAAGGGGGATCAGCATTGGCAGTGGGTGGGAGCGGCAGCTCCAGCGCCTGCAGCGGGTGTGAGTGCTGGGCAGGACCACGGCATGGGGGAGCAAAGAATTTTCAGTAACCACCAGAGGCTTGCCCCAATGACAACAACCAGCACCCCACTTTGGTCTGGTGCCCCCACTCACCTGCTCTACCATCCGGCCGCAGCCAACGCCTGCCATGTTCCGCACACACCCCCTGGTGGTCAGCACACATCATAGTGACAGATTGTTCAGTTGTTCGGTTGTTCTGATTGTTCTGCAGTTTGGTCTATTTGCATATTAGCCTTTTATTATGTAGGATTAACAAAATCTTTTTTACCCTGATAACACCTAAAAATTAGAGCACTAACCATCAATAGAATTTTACAGTGAAAGTCAGCACTTTCCTTGGCATGATCTTGCTAGGAGGAAATATATCGTTTCCATTTAGCATTATAAAGTTTAACACCACTTCAATATTAATAAATGAAATGCATTGCCACTTGACTATAAAACTGATGACTATAGTGAATAGGCATATGTAGAAAGTATAGGTGAATTCATTGAAAGACAATAGCTTAGGTATCTTCAGACTATTATTCATTATCCTGACAACTTTGGAAACAGACTCACCACCATGACTATCAAAAAGAACTTAAAAGATACTACATGCCTTCAGTGTTAAATTGAAAATGGTTATTGGAGTTAGCCAGCATAAATGAGAAAGCTATTTCTCTATCTTATTTTAAGCACTCTTTCTTTATGTCTTCTTATAAATTTCCTCTTTCTCATTTTCTTGGATTAGCAAGAAGAGTCTGATTGAAGATGGACTTTACTGAAAGAAATCAAATTTTTCTCTTTAGTCTATTTCTTTTCTTCTTAATTCTTAGTGATATTTTTGTTTAGAGTTCCACAGATTTATAGAGCTCAAAGAGATTTTAAAGTCTTATCCTATCCATCTTTCAAAAACATTCAAGCAATCTGAGAACCAATCCTGATTGTGACAATTTGCCAAGCCTTAAGCCTTAGGGAACATAATCATCTGGTTCTGTTTTTCATTTTGACTAAGTAAAATATGAAGACTATAAACAATACTGAAAAATCACTGAAATAAACTGGAAAAGTTGTTTTATTCAATGTCAGTTTTTTTTTCCTAATTTCTTTTACTACTGCAAATTCTTCAGTGATTGTAAAGTGTTACAAGATTAAATATATTCAGTGTCTTAATGAAGAAAATGCGTTCCATTATTCTCCCAAGGGTTTGGAAAGAAATTATATTGATTTGCTTAATTTCCCATGTATACTATTTTGTGTATATATTATCCTTTTTAAAAAATTCTGCTTGTCACCATTTGAATCTGAAACTTGCCCCTGGTGTATCTGTCAGTGAAATAGCTCCCAACTGCACTTTATCTCCTTAATCTCCTATATCTCCAATGTACCCTGATATTTTCAAGTTTATCTTCTTACTTTACCCAATTTTTTATGTTGTTTCACTTTGTGCATTAAACTTCAGTGGCTTCCCATAATTAAGGAAGTAAAACTCAAAGTGTCTCAATCAAGCATCATAGTTCTTCTAAAAACTGTTCTGAACTACCTCCCCAAACAATACTCATACATTCTCTGATGGCTACTTCTGATCTTCAATAATCACATACGTATGTATCTCAATTTTGCAACTATAATCAAATAATGTTCTCTACTCCTGGAAAGTTCTCCTTTTTCCTTGACTATCTGCCTCTTTCAAAGCTACCGTCAGGTCCTCGGCCTTGTCATTTTACTAATCACCCTTTCCCAGGGATAAAAACTTCTATAGAACACATTGGTTTTGTCATACATTTGAAGACTACTCAACACTGCCTGTCCTTCCATCCATCCATCCATCCATTTATTTAATGAATATGTTTTTAAAAACCTACTATTACTAGACATGAATCCCAGGCAGTAGATAAGCAAAGTCTCTGCTCTCATTAAGTTTACTTCTATTCTGGAGAGACAGAAAATTAATAAATAAATATTTGTAGGTGAGAATGAGCACTATGAAAAATAGAGCAGAGTAAAGACACAAGTCAAAGTGACAGTGCAGGTATGTGATCGATTTTACAAATGATGATCAGGGAAGACTTCTTCACAGAAGCAATATTTGAGAAATAAATATGTGCTAGGCAAAGTAGCTCTGATGTGCAATAAAAAGTGTCTGCATATTTCCACTGAGGGGGAATATCATATGCAAATCTCCAGCAAGAGAGTCTGTTGTCTAGGAATTCTGCAGAATTATTCTCTAAAATATTTATCCAAAAGATTTCTAAAGGGGAGACTTGTCCCTTTTTCTCCAAATAAAGTAATATATCTAGTAGAATTTCACCTGAGTGGAGGTCACAGCCCTGGGATGTTACAACACTGGATCATAGGGCCTCCTGGATTGCTATGAAAGTAGTCTGAACCTATATTGATCTCCTTTGGGCAAATAGGAAAACTCTTGGTCTCCCTCTAAATCTCATTTGTGGGAAATCTATGTCACTTATGGAGCCCATGATGATCCAAATACATGAAGTTTCCTACTTTCATATAAAGGCCAGATAACAATAAGGGGAAAGCCGAAACATGCCATGGCCATTGCTCTTAAAGGAGAATAAGGGAAGGGAGACACTTTGAAGATCACCTGTCTCCTGTTGTCTGAAATTTCCTTCTCATTGTGATGAAGAGACCCAAGGAGCTCTCTGGCTAGAGGATGAAAGAATCTCTGATTTCGGCAGATACTAAATTCCCAATAAATTAATATATAACTTTTGAATGAATGAATGAGATATTCTATCATCCTCATGGTAATTAAATCTTGGAAAGGAATTAATATACACAATGATGGTCAACCCAATATATATTCAGGAAATATGAGTTATAGAGCTAATTAATGTCAGGGTTTAAATCTAGTGTCTTAGTGTGCGTTTGTTCTAAATTCAGTATTTTTAATTTGGCTAGAGTAAAATGCACTAACATGAGAAGTATTTATTTTTATATTTAAAATCAGTCTTTTATTTTTCTAGTATAAAATGTTTTGCCATTAGCAGGTCTATAGTACAAGCAGATCTACAATAACTTCATTTAACCTTCAAAAGTAATTCTCTATATGATACTTTATACAATGAGATTACTTTCTATTGACTGAAGATGTTTGAAAACTAAAAGTTTCTGAAATTACATCATTAGAAGTCATTAAAATGAGATTCTGAACAATTTGAGAGATATTTTCTTTATATCTCCCATATTTCTTCTTGTTTCTTTCATTTCCATATTGAGTCACCAGGCTTGCTCACATCCCGAATTAATTTCTTTTCATCTTCCTTCTATGTTGAAGCTATCTGTGTAATTGTCAGTACGTCACTACTCCATCTTCATTTCGCAGATGACTACACTGAGGATGAATGACTTGACTTGGGACTAAGTTGTTAGCCTGGGTATACTTTGAGCTCTCAGCTGGAAAAGCACTGGCCGATGGAAGGTGTAATTACAATTTACAGCCCCTGATTCTGCAGCATGTTGCTTAGCTACTAACTCACCCTCCCTGTACACTGATCTACACTTCCCCTTTTGGTCTATTTCTCCTTACAAAAGCTATTATTTGGATACACCTCACTGTTACTCTTGTCTTCTCCATATATGAAAAGGAATAATTTTTATGGCAAATTTATTTTCTAAAAAGGTGAAAAAAATCCATGGAGGAAAGTGTCAAATCATTTTTAGGACTCTTTGTTTTTAAAATGAATTGTCTGCCGCATCTTTAATATTTGTGCAGTGCTACAAAATGTTCCTCATAAAATGATGCATGTGTAGGTTTGAGCTCATTATGAGTAAAGCTTTAAATTAAATTATTATAAGTGGTTTTAGAATACACCAATAATCCATTGACCATCTGTCTTCTCGATTGCATTTCTCAGTAGCTGACTCATAAAAAGAAATTCCTCTCAAATTCAGCAAATGTATAAATAACAGTTGATAATGTTTTTATTCCTAAAAATGTTAAATACTAAAATATGTTATGGTCTTTTCTGTTTTCCCTTACTGATTCATATCATCAATAAGAGAATTTTATGTAATGTATTTTGTGTCATTAAGAAGACTGAAATCTAAATGGGAAAAAAAGATTTCAAGGAATGATATAAAAGTGTATGCCACTATATTATTAAGTGAATCATATAATGATTCATAGCCTGGAAGGTGTGAAGTACTCAAGATTAGAAACAGACTCCTTGAGGTCAGGCTAATCTGGTAAGGCTTCAGAGAGTAGGAAAATGAAAAATGTAATGTGAATGAAATATTAAATGAGGAATGGCAGAAAGTAATCGCAATAGCAGAAAGCAGATCTTTACATAGTTGAGCAATAGAGAAATAAATCTAGAATGGTGAAGAGATGAGCTATGTGAATTGAAGATTTTGTACCAGGATGATGTGAGATGAGGTCAACTGATGAAGTTTAACCACCAGGCAGATTAAAAAATTTGAATTTAACCTGCAAAAGTGAACATTATTTTTTCATGAGCATTTTAAGTGGCATCTAATACTAATGGGAAATGTTTTCTATTCATTTAGTGAGCTGTAGACATGGAGGGTTTCTATGGTAGGTTGAGAATAAAATACAGATTTGGGCATTTTATAAGCAGAAATACTACCAAATAATTTTAAAAATGAGAATGAATTTAATTCTGTCTTATACCTTTATTAAATTGACTATACTATATCTATATTCATTAGTTGGATAGTAATATTACTTGGGGTAAAGTTTTCTGAGGTTATATGTCTCCAGATATTTTCTATATGAAGGTGTTTGACCCCCCAAACTTTCTTGCTGTATGATTTTCAATCCTCACCCAAGAATGTGTTTTTATTTATTGAGAGAGAGAGAGAGAGAGAGAGAGAGAGAGAGAGAGAAGAGAGATCAGTAGCCTCCCGTACATGCACCAACCAGGGATGACACTGCAACCAATTAAGCCACCCATCCAGGTCTTGCTGTATGATTTTGTAGAGTCACTTAAGCATGCAAATTTCTACGAGTCAGCTTCTTTCTTTAATGAGGAGTAATACTCCATAAGTCTAATAACAGAATTTCTTAACTTGAAGTTCATGGATTAAATTCAGCAGTCCTAAATTCTCCTGAATATTGTAAGCAAAATATATCTGTACATATTTTCATTTTTTATTTAGGGAATACAAAGCTTTCATCAGTTCCTTAAAGGGATCCATGATGTAAAACAGAGTTGAGAAACATAAAACTAAAGAATCATCATCAAGATCAATGAAAAAAATATTGTTATTAACATACATAAATAGTACATAGTACACTTGACAAATGCTTGTGTGCTTCTCTTTCTCCTTTCTCATTTATTCAGACCTCACCTATATGAGCTTTATTCCCCCAATTATATTACGACTCTCTTACTGGCAAAGTCTACCTTATAGTTCCTTGTATGGCTTCCATTGCAACGAATTACAATAGAAGACTGCTACAGATTGAATATCTGTGCCTCCCAAAATTTCCAATATTAACACCTAATCTCCAATGTGATGGTATTAGGAGTTGGGGCCTTTGGGAAGTGATTAAGTCATAAGGCTGGAGCACTCATGAAAGGGTTTCATGCCCTTGTAAAAGAGACCCCAGACAGCTCCCTCACCTTTCTGACATGTGACAATATAGGGAAAAGACAGCCGTCTAGGAACCAGGAAGTGGGTTCTGATTAGACACCATGTCTGTCAGCATCTTGATCTTGGACTTCTTCTGTTTAAAATTCTATTTTTAAATAAGTAGTGTATTCACATAGAACAAAATCCAAAAGGTGCACTTCATTGTATCATTGAAATTTGCTAAGAGAGTAGAATTTAAATATTTTCAACAACAACAACAAAAAGATAAACATGTGCAGTGATGTGTAAATTAACTAGATCTTGGACTTCTTAGCCTCCAGAACCATGAAAAATGTCTGCTATTTATAAGTAATCCAGTTTATGGTATTTGTAATAGCAGCCTGAATGGACTAAGACAGAACCTAATAAGTATTTTCTGAATTGATTGCCAAAACAGTCACCATGGATATATGAGTGTGTGTATGTATATGTGTGTGAAGAATTATTTTCAATATCAAATGGTTCTTTTCCTTTCCATGTTTTTTCTTGCAGTTTTTTATACATGGAATAAAAGGTTCATTTAAAATTGGAACCAAAATCCATCACCAACTCCTTTTGTCTTTCTCTTTATAATCCTATGTAATAAAAGCCCGATATGCAAACCGACCAAACGGTGGAAAGACCAGAGGAACGACTGGATGCTATGATGCACACTGACCACCAGGAGGCAGAAGCTCAACTCGGGAGCTTCCCCCAGCCTGCAGGCCCCAGGCCAGCCAAGGAGGGTGCCAGCAGCCCCCCCCCCCCCGCCCACTCCCGATCGCCCCACAGGTCGCCCTGCAGAGGGAGGCAACCGCCAGTGGCTGCAGGGACAGGACTGGCAAGTGGGCGGCACCAGGCTGGCCAAGGCGGGTGCCAGTGGGGGCCCCCCCGATTGCCCTGAAGGTCCCTCCACAGGTTGGCCCTGATCACCAGCCAGGCCTAGGGACCCTACCCGTGCACGAATTTTGTGCACCGGGCCTCTAGTATTTTAATAATACTTGTATTCTGAGAGTGAGAAGGACATCTTTACACAAATAATCCCATAGCCTACTTTTTCCTCAAAACTATAAAACTTTCTGGAAATGTGGAGAGAAAAGTTTTGGCAGCTACATCTCTTTACAATAATATCTATGATTGTGTTCTCCTTTAAAACTCCAGGCATCTTACCACTGGGTTATTTCCCTCAGAAATGCTGTTGTGGAAATTCCCTGCCACTCGGCTGTCGCTGGCTGCTCCCTTCCCTGCTCAGACTCCTCCAGGGACACATCCCTCTTGGTTGCTATGAAGTCACCCTGGGAGGCAGTGTCACTGTGCATGAGCTTTCCTCCAGATAGATGACCTCTTTCAACGTGTTTTTATTCAGCCATAATTTGAATCTAATTCTTTCCAACATTCTCAACTGTGGCTCTACTCTTGGATTTTGACAAACTATTATAGTACACAGGACCTGAGATTTCTACTCTTTATTTGTATAGGGTTTCTTTTCTAGGAATTCCCAAAACACAGTAAGAAACCAAGACAATCCAATTAGAAAATGAACAAAAGACATAACAGACATTTCATCAAAGAAGCTGTATAGATGGTAAATAAGCATATGAAAATATGTTCAACCATCATTAGCTATTAAGGAAATGCAATTAAAAATACAATGAAATATTACTATATACCTATCAGAAGAGCTAAAATAAAATAAACATGATAATAGCAAATGCCGACAAGGAGGCAGAGAAACTAGGTCACTAATATATTGTTGGTGAGAAATTAAAATGGTATGGTCACTTTTGAAAACAGTTTAGAAAGCTGCATAGAAGCTGCACATACCACATGACCAAGTAACTGCACTCCTGAGCATTCATCCCAGAGAAATGAAAACTTATGTTTATACAAAAACCTGGATGTGAGTTTCGTGTCAGCTTTAGTTGTAATAGTGAAATACTAGACTCTGATCAGATGTTCCTCAACAGGTGAGTAGTTAACCAACTACGGCACATGTATAGCCTGGAAAGCTACTCAGCAGTAAAAAGACACCAACTATTGCTCTACTGGAAAACTTGCATGAATCTCCAAGGAATCATGCTGAGTGAAAATGCCAATCCCAAAAGGTTATGTACTGCATGATTCTACCAATATTTATATAACAGTTGAGAAGTGAAAAAAGTTGTAGAGATGGAGGATACATGAATGATTGCCAGGGTTTGGCAACCCTGGGTGAGGGGGGAGCTGGGAAGGGGCTGCAAAGAGGTAGGTATAATTATAAACGGGCAACAGGAGGGGTCCTGTGGTTTAGAAACTGCTCAGTATCTCAACCATAAGTGGTGGGAACACAAACTTACATGTTGCGAAACTGTACAGAGCTGAACACACGCACACACACATACACAGATGAGTACACACAAAACTGAGGAAATCTGAATACAATTAGTGGATTGTGTCAGTGTGATATTATGGTATAGTTTCACAAAAGGGTCCATTGGAGAAATCTGGGCAAAGTGTCTACTGACCTCTCTGTATTATTTCTTACAACTACTTGTGAATCTGTAATTGTCCCAATAACAATGTCAATTTAAACATTTTTAATTAAAATATCCACACTTACAGAAAAGACGTCTTATGGCAATTATCATTTGCTTGATTCAATAAAGAAAAAGATTTTTAACCTCATAAGAGGATCATCACAGTAATTCTTCAACTAAACTTTAAAAAATATATGTGACGTGTAAAGTTTTTTTCCTATAGTAAACTCACAAGGAGATGCACCCATTGTTTAAAGTGAGCTGAGCATCTTCTTCCTTTACTGTCATTAGAGAGCAGGTAAGTCCCACTCTAATAATTTCTCTGCAAATATTCTACTTACAAAATGGACCCGGGATGATTGCTTTAGTGCTAGTGAAATCTCTACATTCCATCCTGAAATGCTAAAGAGAGTTGAAGGGACTCTTGAGCATCATGTGATTTTCCCAGGGGCAGGTCGCCAGCACTGAAGAAATACCCAGTGCCCCAGCCCAGGGCCCCAGCACTGAGGCCACAGTAGAATGCTTGAATGGTAACAGACAGGAAGCATAAGCTCTGCGGGCCCCCAGAACCTTTCCAAATTGTCATCTCTACTGTCAGTGGACTCCTTTCATGATGTCCTGTTTCCTTCCGGAGTGCCTTTTCCTCTGCTATTTGGGGATTAGAACAGTTGAGTATGACACAATATATTTTTTCTTGGGTCAAATGTCTTTCACCTGGATACCCGCTTCCAAAATTATAAATGTGATCATTTTGCAAAAATTTGTTCAATGTTCATAACTGACTATCTTTGTAAAGTACCCTTCTTTATTGTTTTTAAGATGAGATCAGAAGTGAAGATGTTAATGTAGGTATATTTTCAGATAGTATAGAAAACTTATTGTGGAAGAGTTTTGGTATATTTCTAGGGCGCTTTGGGCCTCCACGCACCTGCCCAAAATAAAAGGTGCAAATCTTCATATCATTGCTTCTCTGAACCCACAGACATCTGTGGCTAAACACCCAAAACCACGACTGAACTGAAGCACCACAGAGACATCTACTGGTTGGTTTCTTTTCTTCTGGTCTGGGTTTTTTTAGAGCTTATTTTCTTAATAAGAAAATGTGACTAACCGGCATCATTCGGCATTGCATAGAAGCACTGAATATACACTATGCAGACAATTATATTGCCCAATCACCTGGGACAATTCATCGGAAATCTGGAGGGACTGATGTGCTCACAGTCCAATCTTCTCACTACACACACTCCCCTGGTTTTTATAGGGATTCTGACAACCAAGATGGCAAAGAGCCAACCCTGTCAAATCCAGCCTGTGAGGCAGGGGGTGGGCACAAACAGGGCAATGCACAAATATGACCCAATTGGAAAAATACATACATGGCATTGTAGTCTTTACACAGCTTATTTCCTACTAGAGGCCTGATGCATGAAATTCATGCATGGGTTGGGTCCCTAGGCCTGGCCAGTGATCAGGGCCAATCTGTGGGGTGACAGGCAGGGCGATGGTGGGGGGGAGAGGGGGGCACTGGCACCCGCCTTGGCTGCCTGGGACTTGCAGGCTGGGGGCAGCTCCTGCGTTGAGCATCTGTCCCCTGGTGTTCAGTGCATGTCATAGCAACAGGTTGTTTCACTGGTCCTTTGGTCCATTTGCATATTAGGCTTTTATTATATAGGATAGCTCCATAATAGGCAATAATTCAGAAAATAGATAATAATTAGAAATACTTGTTTGGGACATATTCTTAAGACTCACATCTGCAGCTGAGAAACTAAGGTTTATTTTTAAGAGGGAAGACCAGGGGCAAGTGTTCAATTCCATTAGGCTCCCCCTGGAAGGGGCTGACCCCTTGGACAGAAAGGGATGGTGGCTCTCAGGTCCCTGCTTCGTGATACGTTTGCGTTTTATAAATCCACTTTTACTTGGCTAGAATGTTTCAACCGTTGTTCTGTATTTTCATGCTTTGTGGACATCTTTGGAGACCTGGCTGTTTTAAGTTTCACTAGAGAGAATATTTTACCTCAAATACAATTGTGGAGAACAATGATGGTGCAAGCTGAGCTGTGTGATAGCTGATTGAATTTTGATTCAATTATAGAATGAATTTGGAACGTATGAGGTGGTTCATGGATATTAGGTACAATTGAGCTAGACATTTGACATGAAGTTATGATTTATTCCTGTGACTGTCCTCTCTGGCTTGCCTACACAAGGACAAAGCATAACTTTATGCTAGAACCGAAGACAAAAATATGAACTGTTGAGCAAATTTCATATACAATATATTTCCAATTATATAGAAGAGAATGATATTGACTTGCATAAGAGAAATAAAGAGATAAAGAAAAAAGGCACCACCTTTCCTTTGTTTTGTTAAAAATCTACTTCAGAATTTATCATATGCCATAAACATTAGCTATGAGGTAGGATTCCTATTGTTTTCACTGCTTATGAAAGCAGCATAGCTCGTTGTAAAAATGCAAACCCCTTATTATCCCATCATTTCCCACAGTAAACCAAAACGGCCAAGTTTGCTATATATTCTTTTGGTGTTTATATACATACACAAACATGCACATCTACACATAAGCAAAAACGTGAAAACACACCATAGCACTCTTTTGTTGCCTTTTTTCTAAACTAATTGTGTGTAGGATATATTTTTTTGTAATACAGATATAACTACTTCATCCCTTTAAAATGCATTCTCTATTCACCCATACATTAGCTCTCCTCTAATTTCCTCTTTAAGGGGACAGGGCTCTTTGATCCACAGCATAATCAGAGGGTTTGGTTGTCCTGTTGAGGGTCTTTCCCCATATCTTCTAGCTTTGACACAGGCCTCCCTCTCTTATTATCTGTTGCCACCTACAGATGTTTCTTTACATCCAGCAAGTAGGAGGACAATCCTCCCTTCTTGGTACAATGCCATGATTCATTCTCTCCCTTGTCTTAGAGAGTCATTCAACAAGTATAGAGTGCTGACTATATTTCAATCATTGCATAGGCATGAGTCATCAAAACAGACATGAGCACTGCCCTCTTGAAGTTTATAATGGTGTACATATTTCCTTTTAAAAAATATATTGTTGACAATATTACAAACATCCCCCATTTCCCCCCTTGGCTGCCCTTCCTGCCCCCCCCCCCCCACCAACAGCACCCAGCCCCATCTCCTCCCCAGGCCTTTACCACACTGTTGGTTATGTCCATGGTGTACATATTTCTTGATTAAAAGAATGTTTGAAGAAATCAGGAAACTGAAGCTTGAAGGAAATAAGGCACTTGCTCGAAATAACTCAGCTAGTAAATGGCAAGCTGTCATATCATCACACTCCACTGATTTAAATACCTTTGTTTAAAGTATCTATTCACCACCACCACCACCCCCTTTTTTGTTTTGTTAATCCTCACCCAAGGATATTTTTTAGAGAGAGTGGAAGGGAGGGAGGAGAGAGAGAAAGAGAAAGAGAGAAAGAGAAACATTGATGTAAGAGAGACACATGGATTGGTTGCCTCCCATATACATCCCAACTGGGGCTGGGGATCGAACCTACAACCCAGGTACTTGCCCTCGATGGGGAATCGAACCCGTGACTCTTAGGTGCATGGGGCGATGCTCCAACCACTTAGCAACACTAGCCAGGGCTCTACTCATCTCCTTTTGAAAAAAAACTCAAAGGGAGAGTTGTTTCTTCCTTCCTGACTCTCCTGAATACCCCAACTATGAATGTTCTTTCCAGAAACCCTGTGGGCTTGGGACATATGTTTACTAAGGCATGTGCCCCGGCCCCAAGTCTCCCAGAGTAGCTGGAAGGAGGGAAAGTATGGCAGGAAAGGGAAAGGTCTCATGTCTCCACGTCCCAAGTACAGGGACAGTAGCAGAGTTCTCTATGTTTTATATTTTAATATATTGTTTTCAGTGTGCTTTTCTTCAGGAATGAAGGTTTCTTTTCATAGTGGGCCATTTACATCAAGCACATGTAACCTTCCAAAAACATATATTAATTTTCGGAAACAATTTCTTAAACCTAATCATGGAAATATCTCACTATTCTTGTAATTTCTGTGTATTATCAGTGCGGTCAAGTGTCTTCCCAATCATTTCTATGCATTAGTTGTTGTTGTTTTTTTCTGACAAGCACATTTATGTCCTTTGTCCACTCCTCTTTTGTGCATCTATAAGTATCTCATTAACTTGCAAGCACTCACTAAACACAAAAAATATTTTTAAATTTTTATCATCTGTTGAAAGTATTTTTCTCAGTTTGTTGTTGACTGTGTTTCATTGTGTCTTTTCTGTGTCAAAATGCAAGGACTTGCATGCAGTGCTATTTGCTAATATTTATCTCGACAGCTTCTGAGTTTTGACATGGGGTATACAGTGTCTCTACAGAAATATAAACCTAATATTGTCTCTAATTTTTAATGAAGAGAGATGGTATAATATAGTCAGTATATTTTTACTCCATAGCTATCACTGTATTTAGAAACTGCTCAGGAAATTGCACTTTAGTTCTTTCCTTAAATTCTTACAGAGGTGAAGCCTGTCAGAGATCAATTTGGGGCGTGGCCTTGAATCTAAAGAATATAAAAAGAACTTCCTGGAGATCTAATGTACAGAATGGTGATGCCAGTTAATAATACTAAACTGTATACTCAGAATTTGCTAAGTGTTCCACATACACAATAGTTAACTATGGGAAATTATGGATATATTAATTAGCCTGATTGTGATCATTATTTCACAACAAATATGTACATCAAATCATCCCATTACACACCTTTAATACATACAGCTTTCATTTGTCAATTATACTTCAATAAAGCTGGGGGAAAAAAGGAAATCCCTATGTCAGAAAAGAAAATCAGTAAATGCTCAAAGAAAACAAAGGAAGTGTAGGAATAAATAGAGAAGGTGAAAGATGTTATTCTCTCCTACTTTCTCAGATGGTCATGGGTGTGTGACCCACAAAAGCAACCCCATGTGTGACCAATGAGTCTCCCAAAGCATTCTGGCGTCTGTGTTGTCAGCCATTTCAACGGCCAATTACCACACAATTGATTGGATTAGGCATGCAGTCGTCTAAATTAGACTTTCAGTAATCTGACTGACCATGTTAGACCCTGTGCAACGCAGACTCCCTCAGGCTAACGCTAAGGACTTCAAACTGTGAGAAAAGAGGCTGTACACTAGCAACACAGACTTTTCCAGGACAAAGCAAGTCAACCAATATGGACCGCAAAGGCTACTCAGGATGGAGAGGCCGTGGAACAAGGGTTTTGCTTGAAGCCCAGTTTCACCCCATGCTGCCTATGTGACTTTAGATAAGTTATTTAAGTCTGTAAGCTGTAGTGTCCTCCTAAGATGAAATAGATAAATTAATATCTCTATTTCGTGAACACTTTATTAAATTAAATGACAGTGGCTATAGGGCCCTAAATTATAACCAAATGTGCAGCAAATTCTTACCAAGCTTCTTCATGAGCTTCTCTTTCTATCTTCTATTCATGTTTCATAATCTCAAGGCCTCGTCATATTCTTATCCATTCAAAAAATTGTTCCCGAGTGCCTACTTTGCATAAGACTGCTATGCCTTTATTGAATAAAACATGAGTTTTGCTCTTAAAAGAAGCTCATAGGTTAATTAGAGAGATAATAATAATAAAAGACAATATTCATTGGGAAAGTATTCTGTGCTAGATGCTTAATTCTCACTTAATTTTCACAGCTACCCTAAATGCTACATGCTATCTTTACCCACATTTTACAGATGAATAAAGCAGAGTTAGGAAACTTGTCCAAAGTCACGTAACCTGTAAGTGTCTGAGCAAAGATTCAAACCCAGATTTCCATAAATTCAGAGCCCAAGTTTTTAACCAGGCTTAAGCACTCTGGTATACTAAAAAGTAATGTGGTATAATATAACTAGAACGTGGTAAGTGACATGAGAAGTACAAATAGATTTGCAGGGAAATTTAGAGGAAGGGCTGACCATATTTGGCTACAAGAATCAGGGAAGACTCCGCGTAGGAGATCTTGGAGATAGATCTTAAAAAACTATAACGTATTAGCCTGTGCTCTGCCCAGGTTGTATTGTTCCTTTCTGCAGGAATGATTTCAAGTGATACCGGGGGTTTATCCAATGATAAACCAGCATGAGTAAAACACAGCCTTAAAAGCCAAGTGCCCACTGCTGTGAAATAAATGTTCTTGTCTTAGGCCTCCAAATGCCAAGCCTGGGAAGTGGAAATTTTCCATAGAGGAGCCAATGCTATTTCTTCCTTGACTGACCATGGGTGGAAGCCAATCTGTGATCTCTCTCAACACGTTATCTGGTAAGATGGACTATGAAGAGCTGGTAGTGATGTGACAGCCTAACCACTGTGTAAACAACTACAAAGTGTTGCTCTTGGAACCATGCAAAATTATCTCCTTGAAACCAGGGTTTCCTATAGAGCGTGGGATGGTGTTATCTATTCCAGGGGAAGGAGAAAAACGAGGATTTCTCTAACCAGGATAAGCAAATATTTTGTGGAAAATATGTATCCCAGGACTTTTGATCAACACTATTTAAAAAAGAAGAAGAAGAAGAAAGGAAAAACTCATGGACACAGACAACAGTGTGGCAATTGCCAGAGGAAAGTGGGGTAGAGGGCGATAGAAAACAAAGGGGGAATAAATGATGATGAAAGAGACTTGACTTGGGGTGATAAACACACAATACAATATAGAGATGATGTATTATAGAATAGTACACCTGACACCTGTATCATTTTATTAACCAATGTCACCCCAATAAATTCAATTTTTTAAAAAACCCCGCTGTGATGCTATTTACTTAATATAATGCATTTCACAGACTAGGTCCTATCAGGTGACTAGTTATGGAAATGAAAGGGAACTCATTCCAGTCCTATTCCCGCCCCTCCCTGGGCTGTAGGTTTTTAATACCTGCCAGAAGCCATGCCAGCGCTTTCATTGCTTTCGATTTCCCCGTTTCCACCTATGGTTGAGTCCTGTAGATATCCCAGCTGGAATTTCTACAGACTGACTCTTACTAGGCTCCAAGGTGAGAAGGCAAAACTCTCTTGTCTACTTGTCTTTGCTACCTTTCCTGAGGCCCTTAGTCTTGCTGAATTGAAGCAGATGTTTGTGGCTGACCATCGCCCACTTGTCCCCCTAACTCTGGCCTCCCTGGAGGCCACACACACATGCCTTGCTAAGGCCTGCATCATTATCTTTTGTTTGTTGCATCCTTATGTTGACTTGGACTCCCTTCTCTGCTGGCTGTCATTCTCGGGAGCACAGGTTCCCTGTGCTGCTTGTGTTTGTCCCCTCAGCCTGTATTGGTGAGTCGGATGGAGGATCCAGCTGGTCATCTATCTGATGTCAAAATCAAAGTTGATTTCAGTGCAAATAATATTATTTTCAACTTAACTATCTACAAGTTCCATGTTGTGGTATACAGTACCCATGTATTGGGCATCAGTTTTCAAATATGCACTCCGATGAACAAGAAATGTCTTATTATTTTATTTGCATAAAATATAACAAATAAAATTTATCCTAAGTCCTTGTAGCACTTGGCTGTTGGGAAATGCAATCACATCACTACTGGGCTTCCTTGCTTTCCCCCCTGTGTCTGCAGACTAAATCTGAAGGAAATCAGTGAGAAAGCGGTTATATTTGTGGTGGAGATTGAAACAGGAATTTGGGGGGTGAAATAGGAGAGGTTTAGGAAATTTTAGAAATTTTGGAAATTAAGGGGACCATGGAAGAAGCACAGGGCTGCAGAGCAGCAGAAGGTATATTTCCATAGAATAGGGAAGCTGAAAAGCTGCAACAGGTTCATTTCCATAGAATGAGGGAGCTGGGAACAGCAAAAGGTCTATATTTACAAAATAAAGAGAAGAAAGCCCTTCATCCAGAAGGAAAAGAAGAAAGCCCAAAGGGAACAGGAAAACAATATGGAAGGAGGGGGGAGAACCTCACATGTCCCATGTGAGGTTTGACCTTTGAGCCTAGGAGTTACTATAGTAACCAGTCTAAGGGAATAGTGACCAATCAGAGGGGATATCAAGGCACCAGGATCTGCAGCCTTTATAAGCCATAGGGAAAAGGAACTCAGTGGGACCCTTTCCCCCTCCCCACGTGGGAGTCTGTACTTGTTCTTCAATAAATCTCCACCTTTGCTATATTACCCTCTGTCCGTGAATTCATTCTTCGACTCCAACAAACAAAGAATCCTGGTTCCAGTCCAAAAATTCCGAATCAAGATAAAATATTTTGAGCATAGGACATGCTCAATAATATGCAAGAAAATTCCAACTCGATTTAGAACAAGGGGCACTAAGATGGCCCCACCGGGAGGGAGGACACAGAGCAGAAGATAAGCTGCACCCTGGTGGTCCTAAGAGTTAGACCTCCGGTGCTTTGGGGAATGCAGATTCCTGAGACCAATGTTCAGAGATTCAGATTCTGTAGGTCTGAGCTTCCATCCACGAATCAGCATAATTAACAGGCATTCCAGGTGATTTGTTCACGGGCCACAGAGTGAGAAATGCAAGAGACAATGAGACTATTAGAGCACCCCTGCTCTAGACATGAGAAAGCTGTATCCTAGAAGGTCAATCAAAAAGTGTGTTATAAGAAAGGTCAGACCTAGAGATAGAAGAGACCAACTAAATACAATAAAAAGAATTTAGACTAAAAGTAATAGGGGTGGGAGGATGGATGAGGCTGGCAGCCCGCAGTCCCATTAGTTTTAGCAGCAGAAGTTTGTTTACAATTTTGTTGTAGACTAACCTGATCTAGTGTTCTACCTGTCACTCACTGCTCTGATACTACTTTATTGACAAAGATGTGGTAAGCCCTTACGTTAAGTGTTTATGGGCAGGCTAGCTTCACAGTTTCTCTACTAAAATTTTATGTGTAAAAATCTCCTTTTACATCATTTTATTCCAAGTCATCACTTTCATTCAGCAAGTTTTTCAAAGGGAAAAATCAAACATTATTTTTACTCTCCTACATTTTTTAGTCTGTTATTTGTACGTAAAATGACTTTTTTTTCTGAACTAATTTTAGATTTATAGAAAAGTTGCAAAAATAGTACTGGGAGTTTTCAAGCATCCCTTATCCATCTTGCCATCTTGAAATAGAAAAGCATCAGTGGAAAACCTGGTGAAGTTCAAATCAGGTCTTTAGTTAAGCATATTGTACTAATGTTAAATCTGGGTTTGACACATTTAGTCTATCTTATACTAATTAATGTAAATAGAGGCTATAGAGATAACTTTGTGAAGTTTGCTACTTCCTTAACAGAAACAAATAATTGTTTCTATGCATTAGGTTTATGCCTTAAGTGTATACATTCATTTTTCTTTATCCCAGGTGTTGATGAAAAATTATGAGGATTTTTTACTCCTTAAAACTCTGAGATTATTGCCATTTTAAAATTGGGGAAATGGAAGCACAGAGAAGCTAAAGTAATTTGCCTCAAGATTACACATGATAATTAGAGCTGAGATTCATTAAAACCTAGGCTGTCTGGCTCCGGAGTCTACAATTTATGCTATGTTGCTATCATATTATACTGCCTCTCGTATCTACATAAAAATCCATAAATGTAGTAATGCAAATAATTGCATTATGGTAAATGCACAGTCTACTATCATGAGAAGAAAAGCATCTTGGATTTTATTTGTATAATTTGAGTCTCACACTCTGTAGTAGATTAAAAGCAATAATAATCACCTGTAAGTGAAGGGAAATTATCATATGTACTAAAGGCCTGGTGCACGAAATTTGTACTAGGCGGGGGGGCGGGGGGGGAGGGAGGGTCCCTCAGCCTGGCCTGCTCCCTCTCCAATCTGGGACCCCTTGGGGGATGTCCCCTGAGGGATCGGGCCTAAACTGGCAGTCAGACATCTCTTTCGCTATCGGGGACCACTGGCTCCTAACCGCTCACCTGCCTGCCTGCCTTAATGCCCTAACCTCCTCTGCTTGCTGGCCTGATGCCCCTAACTACTCCCCTGCCGGCCTGATTGCCCCCCAACTGCTCCCCTGCTGGCCTGATCACCCCTAACTGCTCCCCTGCCAGCCTGATCGCCCCTAACAGCCTCTGTCTCCTCCCCCACCACCATGGCTTTGTCCAGAAGGATGTCCGGAAGACATCTGGTCTAATTAGCATATTACCCTTTTATTTGTATAGATTCTGAGATACAGTGAAAAATCATAGCCTAGCTGTGCTAACATCTCTAGTCTGAAATGTCAGGTCAGAACATTTCTCATGAAAGTTCTTTCTACTACACTAGAAAGTCATAATGAATTATATTTTTTAACCTGATTTATTGGAGACAGCACCAAAATAATCGCTTTGATGTCTGAAACTACTAGTAACTTTATAGCAATCACTGTGCTGGTGTTAGAAGTGGGGTATCATTAAGGGTCTTAGCTGCAAGCAACAAAACTAACTCTGATTATCTAGGCAGGAATAGGATTTACTAGGAGCATATTAGGGACTCACAGAATTAATGAGAGGCTGTTGAACCAGGCTGGTAAAATATGAGGGCCAAGGAGCAGAAAGACATCAACTTTTAGTAGGACTAGTCTGCCCAGGCCCCCTTCTCTGGCAACTGTCTCCAGGCATCGCCACCATTGTAGATAATAGTCAGTCATCCCTTCTTCCTTTTATCATTTTCCATGATTCAGAGTCCCAGGTGAGAGTATCTAATTGATGGAGCATTGGTTCTTTGCCAGTTCCTGCTGAGTGATGGGAGCCTACACTTACACAAAGAGGGTCTCCAGGATTAGGAAAGGTTTAGTTTCCTGAAAACCCAGATAAAGACCATGTCAACTGTAGGGTTATGTTCAAGTTTTATGCTAATTCTTATCCACAAGTAGAATTCTACATGGACTTCTTAAAGATTAAAACAATGAACAGTCACAATATTTCTTTTGTCTAATGAAAGAAATCCTTTCATGGAAACACACAATTATAGAATTTCAAGGGTATTTGAGGACCTTCTCATTCAATCACACACATTAAACCAGAAACTCACTTATGATTGAATGACATGAAATGAATGAATGATCCTAATTGTATGACCTCCAACAGTTTACTTCACCAGACTGTACCTCTTTTATATAATTCATGAGAATCAATAAGGACATTTCTTGGTACATAATAAGCATTCAATAATAATTTTCTTATGGTGCTATGATATTGCCATCACCACCACTATCACCGTTGTCATCATCCACAACATCATGACCATCAGCCAGCCATTGTTCACGTCTAGTGAAAAATCAGTATCTCACAAGGCAATGCGTTACATTGTGGCATAACTCTCATTATTATGCTCTTGTCAGTTAAGAGAAAACCAGATTTGCAATACGTATGAACTCTAATTCTCTGTTTCCTTCCATATTTTCAACTAATATCCTTGACAAAAATGTCTTTTCTATTCATAGCACCTTCTATTTAACCAATGATGCTGAAATTACATTCAATAAATGATGTTTACAGATAAGTACACACATATATTCTATGTTGAGCTACACAAAGTGACCATTAAAAAAGGAATTTTGTGTAATAGTGACAGAATTACACTAGCACACTATTTCTGAAGCTAATGACGAGCAAGCTTTGCATAATTGACATCATGAATGTTATGCTAAAATATGCTAGGATATTTCACTAAAGTATTTATTTGTAGTAAATCATATGCTTTCCAAACTAAGTAATTTTGTAAGAAATTACATTCTTGTTATTAACGTTTTACACTTAATAGCACTATCAACTCACTTCTTCTGAATAGCAAATTTTAAATTTTTGATTAATGAGGAATATGTGTTGTGGGGTTTTAAATTTTTTAATTTCTATTTTATTTACATTTAACTTTAATTTTAATTTCAATAAAAGAGAATGATTATAAGCTATTTGGGTAACATTAAATGTATTTCTCAGCTAATCAAAAAATAGTTATTTGATGCAATAGCAAATTATTTTAAGATTGGATGGCTATATCCTAATGTATAAAACTTTAAATTAAATTATATACATTCAATGGTATTATAAAAAGAATAATAAAATGCAACAAGCCTTTTTGTTGAACGTTTAGTTTTTGTACACAACAAAATTGGCCACTAGATGGCACTAAACAACTGCCAAAATTTTTCTAACGACATAAACATAGCAAGTCAAGAAAATAAACCAAAGAGCCTAATGATTGATGGAATAGTTGTTTCAGACAGACAGACCTAGACTCAAAATTCCTAAACTGCGTGTAAGTTTATATTTAAAGTACAGTCGGGGGCTATTTACTCAAGAAATATTACTCATGACAGTCATTTCACATATACTAGTACAGTAGTCTCTCCTTTATCCATGGGGGATACATGCCAAGTGCCAAACTACCATATGTAATATGTTTTCTGCTATACCACATGAAAACCTATGATAAAGTTTAATGTATAAATTAGACATAGAAAGAAATTAAAAACAATAACTAATAATAAAATAGAATAGCATACTGTAATAAAAATTACATGAATGTGGTCTCTCTCTCTCAAAATACCTTATTGCCCTGTATTCACCCCTCTTGTGATGAGTAGGGATAATACAGTGCCTAACTGGTGAGATTCGTTTGTAGGTGGGGGTGCAGATTTCTTTTTCCTTCGTCACAATTCCATGGATAGATTTGTTCTTACCGTAGATCCTAGCAGCCTCAGCGTATGATTTTTTCTTTCTTTCTTTAAATTGAGAACATTCACCTGTTCACTTAAAGGAAGCACTTTATGCCTTCTCTTTGGCGCGTCTGAATTGCCAGCATCACTACTTTTGCACTTTGGGACCATTAGTAAGTAAAATAAGGGCTCCTTGAACACAGGTTCTGGGAAATGGTGACTTTGGTCTGATAACCAAGAGGGCTATTAAGTGACTACATGGCAGAGAGCGCTAGTTGGAGGAGACGTGGATGAAGGGCTGAGCCCCCTCCTGGGCCTTGGGAAATTTCATCACGCTTCTCAGAACAGCATACAATTTAAAACCTATGACTTGTTTATTGCTGTGAATTTCCTGTTAATATTTTCAGACCATAGTTTATTAAGGGCAACTGATTGAGGAAAGAGAAACAGGGCAAATACTGTAAGTGAAACAGGGCAAATAGCTAGATATTAACAATTCAACACAAATGGTAACGGGTAAATGATCCTTAGGATTAAATTGCACTAATTCCCACCAAGATTCCACTATCCAAACAAGGCCTGGATTTTCTCAGTGCCCATGAGGAAATAGAGTTCACTAAATAACAGTAACAAAAAGGATAATGAAAGGAATTCCAGGAGCAACAATTTCATATAATTTGAATTTCATACTAAACTAAGGGCTGGTGAGTAAATATAAAAACATTTTCACTTCTTTGAAATATCCTATTATTTAGAATAATCATTTCCCAATGAATTTAGTTTGCTAACTCAGTTCACAAAATTAGAAATATATGTAACAAATCTAAACAAAGCCAAAACTTCCGATGAAAGCTCAAAGGTTTAAGAGATTTGCAAATTTGAAGCTATGTGTCATGCTATAGAATTCCACTCTCATATCGGTGCTGATATATATTAAGCCACAAAATGCCTAATCAAACGCTCTTGGCTTTGAAGGCACTACACTTAACCGTCTTGCTCCCATTTTTTTGTGTACGGGCAGGATAACATCTAATGGTAATAAACTTGATGCCCTTCATGTTGCCCCAGCTGTCTGTACAGGCCCTGAAATGAGGGCCCCTCCTGAAGGACTTATTACAGTGATGGCGAACCTTTTGAGCTCGGCGTGTCAGCATTTTGAAAAACCCTAACTTAACTCTGGTGCCGTGTCACATATAGAAATTTTTTGATATTTGCAACCATAGTAAAACAAAGATTTATATTTTTGATATTTATTTTATATATTTAAATGCCATTTAACAAAGAAAAATCAACCAAAAAAATGAGTTCGTGTGTCACCTCTGACACGCGTGTCATAGGTTCGCCATCACTGACTGAGGATCCAAAGGCCTGTCACTCATTCAGTAGCCGTACTCTCTATTGCCCTTTGTTTCTCCTCTAGTTCACCCCACCTCTGCTGGGAACCTAGGGGTCTCCCCGGCACTTCTGCCGCTTGCACCGTGTACCACCACGCGTACCTGGCACTGCAGTTCACCGTTACAGCTGAGCCGCTGAAGCCACGGAGACACCAAAGCTGCGTGGTTTCTCGGCAGGTCGCTGTCCCTGGGCTCTGGGCTGATCGCTGGGACACAGGGTGAACCAGACAAGCATGGCTCTTCCCTCCAGGAATTTACAATCATTGTCTTTCTCTGCTTCTCTCTCTATCTGCTTTATCAATTCTAAATAAAAATTCTAAAAATGTGGTAACTTCCATTAAGTTCTCTCATTTGCATTGCAAACAGAAAAAAAAGTTAAGAGGTAAATGGTGTGTTTTGAATTTAGATTTAAGTTATGACTGTTTAACACTTAATATATTTTTCTATCTGATATCTAAAAATATATATTTGTTTGTAGTAGAAATTTGAGGGAAAGCATTTAAAAATACAAAGAAGAACCTAACACTCATGCATAATCCCACCTACCAGTGATAATTGCTGTTAATATTTTGGCGAACATCCTTAAAAAATGTTATGCGTATATTTACATGTATTATTTCTTTATATATATTTCAAGCCCAGATCATTCTATTTTCTTACTTATAAAATTGTGATAGCCTGTTTGGCTCCGTAGATAGAACGTCAGCCTGTGGACTGAAGGGTCCCAGGGTCGATTCCAGTAAAGGGCACATGACCCCGTTGAGGGCTCCATCCCTAGTAGGGGGCGTGCAGGAGGCAGCCGATCAATGATTCTCATCATTGATGTTTCTATCTCTCTCTCCCTCTCCCTTCTTCTCTGAAATCAATAAAAATATATTTTTTAAAAAAGATTACATTTCTGGGAGAAGCTGAAACTGCTATTAGATCAGGTATTAAATCTAGGTTTGATATCATGGGCTTTTGGCACAAGTGATGCCATATTGAGCCTGTGGTTCTCTCTTTAACAGTTCAGTTCTCACCTTTCTTCTTCTCTCCAGCTGCAGCTTGAGAAGAGGGGACTATGATTTGCTTTTTCATCCCACTTCTTCCTCAGTTGGGTCTCACTCTTTAGCTGTTGGGGCATAGAAAGGAGGGGGTAAGATTGGGTGGGGGGGGGCAAAATGATTCTTGCCTAGGAGAGAGAGAGAGAGAGAGAGAGAGAGAGAGAGAGAGAGAGAGAGAGAAGGAGAGAGAGAGAGAAGGAGAGAGACTGCAAAAATTGCCTGTGGGATGTTTTGGTTCCTCTGGGTGACACCTCTTGGTGGCAGGTGCCACCCTAAAAAGAAGCTCTGTACTCATTAGTAGTCACTAACCCTTTCCCTCCCAACCCTTCCAGCCCTAAGGAACAATTAATCTACTTCCTGTCTTTATATAATTGCCTATTCTGGATATTAAATATAAATAGAATCACAAAATATAATTCTTTTATAGCAGCTTCTTTCACTTAACATAATGTTTTCCTGGTTCATCTCTGATGGAACATTACTTCACTTCTTTTTATCGCCAAATAACATCTTATTGAATAGCTATTTCAAACGTTATTTTTCCATTCATCAGTTGATGGGCATTTGGGTTCTTTCCATTTGGGTCTACTTATGAATAATGCTGCTTTGAACTACGCATGCAGGTTTTTGTGTAGACATATGTTTTCATTTCTCTTGGATACAGACCTAGGAGTCAATTTCGGGTCATATGGTAACTCTTTGTTTAACCTCTTGAGGAACTTCTAGACTGTTTTCCAGAGTACAGTATCTGCATCTTCTTACATTCCCACCAGCAGTGTAAAAGGATTCCAATTTCAACCCAGTCTTTTAATGAAGGAAAAAAATGGAGATGCTGCAGGTGCATTTATTAACCGCTGTAATTGAGGTAAGCTTTTGCTGCTTGCAGTGAGAGAAGATATTGGAATTCTCTCAGTTCATCAAGAAGAAGATTGCACCATACTAAAGTTCATAAACTGCTATCAGGGAGCAGTTTAGATCTTGAAACAATATGGCTCAGATGCAAAGAAAAAAATGAACATTTACAGCTGTTTTCATTTGTAATTTAATTGTATCTTCTATTCAATAGTTTTGGTTAAATAAGGACAGGAAAACTATTTTTATGTGCATAGCAATTATCATTTGAGTTTGTATTATTGTGAAGTTTAGCAAACTATCCGACGATGTGGCTTTCCTTTGAAGTTAAAATTGGGAAAAAATATTTGAGTTCAATGCATAACGTATCACTATCCATAGGGTCTCATTCCTAATGGATCCTTCCATCACTGAAAATGAGCTTAATCTAGTATTGGTAATGATTTTATATTCTTTAAAAGGAGAAATCAAATATAGCATCTTATGTTCCAGGACATTAGAAAACAATATAAAAGAAGATATCTGCATGTTATATAAATGAATACAAAAATTATAAGTTCATTTATCAAAAAAGATTACCTGTTCACAAGTCCTAATGAGAGATCCCATTTGGTGAGCATTTGGCTAATAACTCAGCAGCTGCAGAGCATTATTACTTAATCTAATTATTTCCAAGGAGACGTGATCTATGTGCTACAAACAAAAATGCACGCAGAGCAAAGAAATAGGTGTTTATGTTTCTAACTATTCCAAATTACCCACCAAATGTACAAAAACAATATTTACCTATGGGCCACTTGCATTCCCAATGTAATGCGAAGTCTACATCATCAGTGTCAAAGCATCTTGGAGAATGAAAGCAATTATGCAGATAATTAAAGAGAAAGCAATCATTTTGCCCCCCCCCTTTTCTCTATATCCCTCCAATTATCAGAAAATTAGCATGAAAATTTTTTCTTTGAAAAAGTGAACTGTATGAGTAATTGTTTTAATATTCTGCTTGATTTTTTTCTAGAAAGTCATATCAAATGAGAATTCAATTAGGAGGATTTGTTTCCTACCCAAATTGTTAATGTAAGGATTGATTGATAAAGCACCCATTCCTCATGTGGAAAAAATGGTGTCAAGAGCTTCGACCTTCATGGAATCGAATGGGACTGGAGATACGATTCTGCTAACAACCAAATGATTGCTTATTAGTTGTTTCCTGGGCCAAAAATAAGACTATGGAAACCAGTTTTGTGACAATTGGGAGATTTTGAAAATGGATTATATTGTGGCCATATTCTTTTATTTTCTTATATAAAATAATGACATTGTGATTATCTCTTTTGAGAGACAAGCTGAAATATCCAGTGTCAGGACATCTACATTTTCTTTTCAAATGGTTCAGAAAAAAAAAGTCTGGAGGTAAAACAAATGTAATCAAATGATGACACTGGGAGAATCTTGGTCAAGAATAAGTAGGTGTTGCTTTTTTCCCATTTCTTGAAGGTTTGTCCTTTTTTACAATCAAATATAATTTGGGGAAGGGCTGAAAGGGCTTCAGGTGAGAAATCTAAATATCCTCTAAATCCATGTGTGTGTGTGTGTGTGTGTGTGTGTGTGTGTGTGGTGAAATCTTATTATCTAGCCCAGTGGTCGGCAAACTCATTAGTCAACAGAGCCAAATATCAACAGTAAGACTGAAATTTCTTTTGAGAGCCAAATTTTTTAAACTTAAACTATATAGGTAGGTACATTGTTATTAACTTAATTAGGGTACTCCTAAGGCTTAGGAAGAGCCACACTCAAGGGGCCAAAGAGCTGCATGTGGCTCGGGAGCCGCAGTTTGCTGACCACGGATCTAGCCCATTGTGAACTGTCCCTCTCTAAGTTACTGTAACTCTTTCTGGCTATCCACTGAATTAGCAATAGTCATATTCTGCTCCCAATAAACATCTGTTAATTTGATTGATTGATGTCAGTTTGAAGTTCAAGCAATCAGTCTCTAACAAAGGTTTTGTAAGAGCTGGTGATAATAACAATGATGACAACAGCAGCTGCCATTTATCACACACTCATTGTGTGCCTGGCATAGGGCTAAACATTTCACATGAAGTACATCATATGATCATACTTACTTTCCATGTAGAATCCTGGATTTTCCAACAATTCAAAAAAACAAAACACAAAACCCTGATTTGCCTCAGTAAAGCAGTTCTTTTCCTGTGGTGTCACAAGCTGGAGATGTTTAATGGAGGTTGTGTAGCTCTAAAACCCAAGGATAAGCCATCTCAAGAGCAAAACTATGGAGAAACAACTTGTGAAGGCCAAGGTAGTGGTTCCCCTTGTAAGTGGTGATTTCAGGACAAGCTGCAGTGGAATAACCCCGAGCCAGTCACCACACCAATCCATCAGAGTGCTGGGCCAGACGCTCCATAGATCCTACATTTTCCCAACAACCTGCTGACTGCTTTTTCAAACTACCCCTGTCCATGGGTAAGGTTAATTAAGAGAAAAAAGCCCGGTGCCTATTTCTGAGAGGGAAGATGTCTTTTCCATCTACATAAAGCTATTTAAATGATATCCCGTGGCTTTACATTAGGTGTCCTTGACTCCTGACATCCAGCAAAGAATCCTGTGGGCCACACATGGTGCATAGAACTGTAAGAAGTCCATGGAGATAATCCCATATGTAGCTACTGGCAAGGCAATTTGTCACAGCAGCACTGAGGCTAACCTGAGGATGGACATGGTTGTAAGAAAATCATTGAAATGGATGCTGTAGAAATGAGAAGTTATGGGCACATTTAAGGAAAGAATAAAGCCTCAATATCTTAGCTGTATGATGTTATCTTTGGGTAATCAAATAATAGTAACAGTAATTAAAGTGAGTGATAATTTTCTATCAATAGATTTATAATGTGTATTGTTGAATGAGCTAACTCATGAAAGACAATGTGTTTATTCATATTTTTTCTGAAATATGTTTTATTTTATATGGAAAAGAGATAGCAATCTTACTCATATTTTTAAAATATATTTTTATTGATTTCAGGGAGAGAGAGATAGAAACATCAATGATGAGAGAGAATCATTGATCAGCTGCTCCTGCACGCTCCCTACTGGGGATCGAACCTGCAACCTGGGCATGTGCCCTTGACCGGAATTGAACCTGGGACCTTTCAGTCCACAGGCCGACACTCTATCCACTGAGCCAAACCGGCTAGGGCTTACTCTTATTTTTTAATGATTAACTCTAGTTAGTAGAGTTTATTTATATGACTATGCAGAAAGCAGAGTGAAAGATATTTTTCATAGAATAGAACTTTGTTGTTTTATAAAAATCATTTAATAACCCACGTGGTCCTTCATTTTTTAATGAAGTACTAAAGTCAAATACATTGGGCTACTGTAGCTTTTGGCTTTGTTTTTCCCCTCAGTGACATATGTCTACATGGGACAAAATAAATGATAAAGCAAACAGAAGATGTGAGCATCCTTGTCTTCAGCTAAATCCAACAGATTTATGAACGGGGAGCCAGAATGTTGGCACATTTACCTGGCTCTGGAATTTAGCTTTGCTTAACTCAACATCATCCTGCATGCCATGTGCCACACTGGCCAAGTTATTTCCTATGCTACAACCTTTGCAGGCAGCTTCTATTTCTGGAATGATTTTAACTCCAGTCATCACATAGAGGGGTCCTTCTCACCAATTGGGTCTTGGCTTCAATATCACCTTCTCAGGGAGGTCTTTCCTGAACCTCTTCCTACATAAAATCCTCCACGGGCATGCCTTTTATTTTTTAGCTCCAAAGGTTGTTTGATTCCTTCATAGCACCTATCACAAGGTTAAAGTATTTTAGTCTCGTTTGTTTATGTTTTGCTCATTTGCCTATTTTTTGTCCTTCCTGCTATTCTTTATGGCTCATGAAGGCAAGACCCGTGCTTTCCTGTTCACATTGTACCCTCCGCATACAGCAGAGAATGTGGCAGATGGTGGGTACTCAGTTGGCACTGGCTAAAGGAATGAACAGATAGGTCCCTAGACATTCATCTCTAATCTGGCCTGAATTAGGAAAGAGGACTGGATGGTTTAGACTGGGTCAGTTCCCTCTTTGACTAGGGTATGACGGTCTGCTAGGCCACAGTAAAATATAGACAAACATAGTTTGGCTTAGCACAACACAAGTTTATCTCTCAGTCATGAAACAGCAGGAGATGGTTCTAAGTCAATAGGGGTGGGGCAGAGTGACTGACGCGCAGCCCTGCCATCACGCATGGCTTCCAAGCCCACAGTGGGAGCTGACAGCCTAGTCAGCCACAGGGGAAAGAGCACCAGAAGTGCACATGGGAGGTTTCCAGGAGCTCAGCCTGCACAGGGTACACAGTCGTTTTGCTTGTTCCAGTCACGTGTCTACCTCAGCTGCAAAGGATGCTGGGAAACACAGCCTAGTTGTTTTTTCTGGAAGATTTTGGATAACATAAAGAATTTTTAAAATTCTTTTATTCATTAGTCTGATAAGTGCCTGTTAGAGGTCTGAATTTATAAACGTGAATAGATCCCTCCCCAGAAAGCTTACAGAGCAGCAGGAAAATATATATGTAAATAATAAATAGTCACTGTGATTTTTAGTTGTAATACAATGTTCCATCTAACGAATGGATTAACTTGCTTTATCCTGAATAAGATTCTGCTGTACAAAAATTAAATGACATTATCAAAAGTGCCATTTGGAAATGAATATCTTCTTAGTATCACAAGATTGCAGTAAAGTGACCCTAAGAACAAATTAGTTGTGTCAAATGCTGAGAACGTATTTCACCTTTACTGTAATATTAAACTTCCAGTATATCCCCACCAAAATTTTAATAGTAAAAATTTTAGTCATTATTATATTTAATAAGCTATCAGATTTTTTCTTTTATTCCGCATTTATTAATGGTAATATTTGGATTTGGCCTCAGCATTAGCTGAATATGGATTTTAACACTTGATCATTCAGCATTCAGTCAAAATATGAATTCTGTGAACTTCTAAATAATTTTAACATACACACATTTTTATATAAAAGATTTAATACTAAAATATACTTAGCAAATAGTTTAATGATAATACAGACCTACCTTATTCATTCTAGTGGTTATGTTTCATTATGTTGACATCCTCTGATTTATTGAATCACTCCTCTAGAATGGAATTCCAAGTGGTTTCTAGCTGTTTGATTTTTGCAAACAATGCTTAATGAACATGACTTTATCTTTGTATACTTCTGCCAGTGGATGACTGGCATATTTTCCTAGGAATAGAACACTCTTTCTCTGTGTGAATTTTAAACTCTGATAGAGATTGTTAAGAGCTATACAAAAAATGCATCATGAGAAAACTTTCCCCACATATACTTGGAGTGCTCATAATTATTTTCACCCCACCCCCCAAAAATGTATTAATACCTGGATCAGGACTAAACATGGCATATTAAAGATTTAGAAGAGCTTGTTAGCGAGAGAAAAAGATACATATCTAAATTTTAAAGTATTCAATCTAATTTAAAATTATTTTAACTGTTGCTAACAAAGGAAAACCAGTAAGCATTAAGAACTTTAACATGCTTTCCTTATGTCGTTTTTTATTTGTTCATTATTGTCAAGAAAGAAGAAAGAAAGAAAGAAAGAGAGAGAGAGAGAGAGAGAGAGAGAGAGAGAGAGAGAGAGAAAGGAAGGAAGGAAGGAAGGAAGGAAGGAAGGAAGGAAGGAAGGAAGGAAGGAAGGAAGGAAGGAAGGAAGGAAGGAAGGAAGGAAGGAAAAGAAAAGAAAGAAAGAAAGAAAGAACCCTTTCTAGGTCCTGGTCTCTGGTGACTTTTGCATTCTTTCCAACTGGCATCCACCAGATGTCTCCCCTTCTCTGCTCAGGTGTACTTTCAGAAATCTATAGAGGCATCTATTAGTAAAGTAAAACTTAAAATATTTGCTCATAGAGTTTGTTATTCAGGGTATATCTTATCTCTTTACAAATAAACATGAAAATGCTTCTTTTAGAATTAGACCCTAACATTAGTAAAAGTGGCTTGATGCTAACAAAATTTCCTCTATTCTAGAAAAAAATAGAACTGTACTGATAACAGAAAAATACTTTTTAAGAAAAGATCATTATACATGGGGATAATATATACCTTAACAACATAAAACTAATCTACTTTTTAAAATCCACCAACTAAACCAATCTGTTCTGGTGTGATAGTAATAACCCCCCTTCTAACTAAAAGATATTCAACCCTACCTACATTTTTATGAGAGCCTGTTAAATACTCCCAAAGTTGCTCAAGGGTAAGCTCTTCCCAGTATTGCCAAATTATATAAATATTAGGCTTTAAATGCATGTTTTAACCTCCTATTGCACTTGGTACAGACAGTGATTTATAAAAACAAAACGTTTAAAAAAATCCTATTTATGAAGGAGCTGTGTAAGCAGGAGTAGGAGGAGAGGGGAGAGCCTTACATAAGACAAGAGAGAACTCAGTTATTCAGTTGCGTGTGGTATTCTGAGTGATACACAGCCATGGGAGAAGTGCAGCTACAGTGAAACACACAGGCCAAAGTTCTTTTAAGATGCAGTCAAATCGTTTTCTTGTTCAAAACTGGGAAGTGGAAGAGGAAAAGAACCGTATGTGTTCTTTTCCTTAACCCTAAATCTCCCATTTTCCTCCACTTTTCTTATTTCCCTGAAAGGCTTTTCCTTAGAATCAAGCTTGGAAAAGAATGATTTCACTCATATATGGAATTTAATGAACAAGCTGAACTAACCAGCAAAAATAGAGATAGTTTTATAGATAAAGAGCAGGCAGACAGCTCTGGGGGAGGGAAGGTTAAAGGGGGTGTTGAGCAAAAAAGAAAAAAGAACTCATGGACATGGACAACAGTATGGTGATTGTTGGGGGAGGAGGTGGAGGAGGTTGTAGAGGGGATAAATGGTGAAGGGGGAAAATAATAAATTAAAAAAATAAAGTATTTAAAAAATTAAATTATTTTTTAAAAACAACGAAAACTGGAATTCTATACCTCACAATCCCCACCATTCCAAATCCTCTAATGTAATATATATAATATAGGTACTCCTTTTTTTTCAAAGTTTTATTTCCTTTCATCCCATAGCAACTCTGCAGACATTACTGCAACTTAGAGCAGTCAAGAAACTTGCCTGCCACACACACTTGGGGGTGAGACAAGAGCACAAAACTCACAGGTATTTTCACCATTTGGCCATCTTTTCTCTATGGGGCGCCTTCCCCTTTTAGTACCGCCATGTACGTAAACTTCTAGCCCTTTAAAAATAAAGACAATTGAACCTTATCATATGAAATCCATCAAATCAAACTCTAATGGATTGAAGTTATAATAAAAAGTGCATTCAATAAGAAACTGTATTTGAATATTTATATAATCTTTAGTGCTGGAGAAAAACTTCAGAGGCATAGCCCTACAGCAAAAAATAAATAAATAAATAAAGAAAAGAGAGAGCTCTTCAGATAAGAACAATTCTATGCTTCTGAATTTAAGAAATCATAGCGAAGTCAAATTTACAACAGTTGTGACAAGTTACTTAGCTTTTCAATGTTTAAATATCGCTTACAAGTCAGTAAGAAGAGGGCAAAAGACATGAACAGGGCAGTTTTATTAAATGTACATCTAATAAGTAGACATGAAATAGCACAAGCAAGCATGAAAGCATGTCCACTCTCACCAGTAACGAAATGAAGCACTTAGACATTTGATGTTCAGCTAATCTTCTTATGTCAATTTGGGCAAAATTTAAAAATATTATTTAATTTGGTAACAGTGTCAAGAAACTAGACACTCGTACATTTTTGGCGTGAAATAAAATTTGTATGATCTTTATGCAGAACAATTGGATAAAATGTTTTGAAAATTCTTAAAAGTGTACATATTTTAACCAGAAATTTTAGATACAGGGATTTATCTTATGTTAAAAAATTACTCCTGATTTCAAAGATGTTTGTTATAGTACATATTTAAAAACATCTTAAAAATTGAAATCAACCTAAATATCCAACCATAGGGAATTGGTTAAACTAAAATGGATTATTAAATAGAATATTGTAAAGTCATTAAAAAATACCATGTTGTAGGATCATGTTGTTTTGACCTGGGCTGAATATAACATATTGCTGGGTAAAAAGAGAAATTTATCTCATTAAGTGAGGTACTTTATTTTGTGTTTTGAGGGAAAACATGACACCTCTGTACAATAAAAGAAATCTAAAGAACAATACATCAAAATGTTTATAGTGCTTGCCATTGTATGCATGCTGATACGATGAATAAAGTTGAAGGCCTGGGGAGGGGCAGAAGTGGGGTGGAAGGAGCCAATAGGGAGAAAAGTTGAAATCTGTAATACTTTTAACAATCAAGATAAATTTAAACTTTTTTTAATTTTCCAAATAGTCTTTTGCTTTGAACACATTTTATTTTTCAAATTAGGAAAATACTATTAAAGTATAGAAGTGCTAAACATAACAGACACTTGAATTTACTTATGTTAAGCCCAAGTAACTTCAGCCTGAGGCTGGTCAGGAAGGCTTTGGAGCAAACAGAAGAATTTGGAGTTCAGATTTCCCTTTCTCCCCAGCAGGCGAGAAGTATCTCCAGGGGAAGGACTCAGCCTCTCATTAGTTCCTTTATCCAATGTAGAGAAGTTCTTTCACAGAGAAATGTGTAATATTGCTATTTACACAAACAGGGTTGGGCCGGGATCTGCAATGATTTCCACTTGTCAGGAGGTGCTTAGCGGGCAGTCCTTTAGATCTTCAAATAAAAATGTCTCTATGAAAGGCTTAGGTAGGATTACTGCTGAGCCAGCTCATTCAAGTTGGAGGAAAATGCTCCATGGGTAGGTTTTCTTCCAATCATTTCTGTGGTCACTCAGGATTATTCAAGAAAGTGATTGCGACACCAAAGCCTTGAACAATTTAACAAGAGCCACTTTCCATTTCCCAGAAGCCCCAGGGCTCTCTGGGGCCCAGGTGTGGAGGACAGCTGGGAGGGCGGGAGTGACAGCGGAGAGTCCCTAAGGGGAGCTCCTGTCTCCTGGAAGCCACTGAGTAACTCCTAGGAAACACCACTGGGCACAACCTGGCAGGGAGGTCCACTCACTGTTTTTGTTGTCTCCACCTCAGAGCCAGAACGGATGCCTCCTGCCTTCCTCAGTTTCCCCACCAGACACGGCTTTGGCTTCACTAGTTCATTTCAGGCTGTCCCACATTTTAGTATTTCCTGACACGAAAATAGAGTTGCTCACTCATCATTAAGTCAGCTGGAGAGAGGATCCTGAGAAAGCAGAGTTGACATGTTTTTGTAAGCATGCACACTGTTTATCTGTGAAGTTATTCAATAATGACAAGTCAAAATAACTAATGTGCTGATTCTGTGCCATAAATATCTAGAACCATTGTGCAGTGCAGAAAAGCAAGCAGAAGATGACTTAGCCATGAGAGCAACCTTACAACTAAAGCCAGCCTTCCAACTGAGAACATCTGCCCTGAAGCACTATAAACCCCCACATTCAAAAACATAGATTATTGTCATAAAGACAGAAATCTTTTCACTTTCAGAAAAAATGCCCCTTGGGCTGGGAAGTAACCAAGCTCAGGTGAGGTGCTGGGGGAGGCCTACTCAACCTGTGTTGGTAGAAGCCACAGCAGGCCTGTGCACTCCTTACTAGTAGATGGTTCCTTTCCAATCCAACATGGGTATTGAAATTAGACCCACCTTGGAGGATAAGATGATCAACCCTGTTAAATTGCAATTATCTGAAAGGTGCTCTCTAATAATCAGTCCCTCCACCCATTTAAAGTGGAAATCGTAAGAATATTTCATTACTACTGACACATGACAAGCACTTAATTATAAGGTACAATTATTCAACCAAAAAATACTATTATATTTAATCTTATAAACTCTATACTTTATATGCAACTATCTCCAACTCCAAGATTTAGATAAAGGCCTTGACGAGATTACAATTTATACATAGAACTGATGTTCAAACCCAAGTCTCTCTCTTCAAAAAGTCCCACACTGGATCAGACTCATTCATCTAGATTCTAGATTCTAGAATAATAGAACCACATTGCACCTAATGTTGAAAATCAAGTATTTTTTCATTCCCAAAAGAAGTAAAAATAATAAAGCCACTCTTTACTGTTATGATTTTTTATAGCTTCAAAGTGATTTCATACCCATGATGTCAGATTTCTTGAAAACAAACCTTAGCAACCAGTTTGATTATCTCCATTTTGTAGATAAAGAAGCTGATTTCCCAAAAGTGGGAAAGGTTCTCCCAAGGGTACATAACTGTTACAGGGGTGGGCAAACTTTTTGACTCGAGGGCCACAATGGGTTCTTAAACTGGACGGAGGGCCGGAACAAAAGCATGGATGGAGTGTTTGTGTGAACGAATATAAATTCAAAGTAAACATCATTACATAAAAGGGTACGGTCTTTTTTTTTTTTAGTTTTATTCATTTCAAACAGGCGGGATCCGGGCCGCGGGCAGTAGTTTACCCACGGCTGGTTTAGAAGCAAGGCCTCCATCCTGCCTTGGTGGTTCCATGTGCAGTGTGGGTTCTGTACCCATGATGCTCTTCTAGGGCCATGTTTTTTGCCAGATGCTATCATTTCCTCAGGTGGTACCCTGGTATGTATGATAAGATCATTTACAGAGAGAAGAGAGACCTGTGGAAGTATTTGAATTTGCCCTCCTGCCCTGAATCACCCCCATGACTAGGATAATCTAGCTCAATTGTCAAAAGCAATCGATTTAAATGCATATATGTTATGAAGATGGCCTTGGGGGATAGAGTCTGTGAGAATTTAAAGTACCATATAAACTGAAATATACAAGAATGTATTTCATTCACTAAAACATTCTTAATTAAATGTATTGGGGTGACATTGATTAATAAGATTATATAGGTTCCAAGAGTACATTTCCATGATATATCATCTGTATATTGCATTGTGTGCCCACCACCCAAAGTCAAGTCTTCTTCTGTCACCATATATTTGACTCCTTTATCCTTTATTTTTTAAATTTAAATCTTAATTTTCTGTACTAAAATGGTCCTAACTGGTTCCCAATTTTTTAAAAATAGCTAAATTTGTTTTAAAACATTTTTTGTTACTATGAGGAGATGTGTGTATCTTAATGTGGCTTAGCCAGCTATTAGCACATTCACTCTGGTGCACTTGCAGGAGGGAAGGTGAATCCTTTTATCTCCCACTTGACCTTCACCTCCAATCATTGCAGGGTCTTGCTGTGTGCACTTTAATTTTATTCCACCCAACCCCTAACTTCCATTCAGCTTTAGATAAAGTAATACTTTCTCAGAAGCTTCAACAATCTTGTGACATTTTTCTTTGCTGAATGCCCATATTGGTTGTAATTTTCTAAATATTTGTAAATTATTTATTCAAGGAGGAACAATAGCCAGAAATATGCTAGGTGGCAAGGATAACACCATCCTTGACATAAGAATTCACCATTAGCCTCAGATAACATTTATTGAACACTTGCCAGGTGCCAGGCTAATATAGTAATCTATTCACTATTCACAATGGACACATGAAGTAAGTGGTCCTTTTAATGTCCACTTTCTAGATGAGAAAACTGAGGCACTGAGAGTCCAGGTAATTTGCAGAAGGTCACACAGTAGTTGAGAGAGCCAGGTTTCAAGTCCCTGGCTGCCTGGTTTTAGACCTTGTACACTTTAACTACTCTATGTACTATATTTAGAGACAAGTAAAACCCTTTGAGGACTGAAAAGAAGAAAACCTGGTTCTAGGGGAAAATAAAAAAATTGAAGATATGATTAAAAATATGAAAAATAAAATTCCATTGGAGTACATGATTTTCTTTCTTCAAACTAAAAAAAAAAAACACACATAAAAATGAGGTAGTAATAACAACTGAGTTAAATAGATTAGTAAATACAGGATGAATGTCAAAATGGAAGTCAGAAAAGATTTCATGTTAGCGCAGAGCCCGGGATGAGTCATGGCATTTCAGCGTTACCACTAATACACTGTCTGGAAAGATAACAGGGTTAAAGTCCTTTGCACTGTGCCAGCACTTACCACTTTATTTTAGCTTCAGGATCTTCATCTCAAAAGTGAGGGGTTTGGATGAGATAATCTCCATGATCTCTTCCTGCTTGATGTTTCTGGGATGTAATCAGTACCAGAACATCTTGCTTTGTAAGTTTTTCCGTTCCAAGAACAGGGCTGGGCTCTGTGGGGTTACTCACAGGCATATGGCATGGTTTTCCTTTGTCGAGGAGGAGTTGTGATGCTCACCTGTGCCAGGTGAATCTCCTGGAAACCTGAATCCTCAGCTGCTGTGTTTGGCACCTGAGGTCAGCTTCCTTTGACCCTGTAATTAACTATATCTGACTCATGGTTAGTAGACACTGTTAGAACTTTACAACTGTCAGAATGTTTATAAAAGAGTACTTGGGGCTCATAGAAGGATTAAGAATATGAAGTGAAATTTATTTGTCTTTTTATTAAAAAGCTCTTCTTACTTTGACAGTTGTATTATTATATGCCTTGAAGAGGATCTTTTTTATTTGAGTTTCTTTAGTGACCTATGAGTTTCATGAACTTTGATGCCCAAATATCTTCCCAGATTTGGGAAGTTCTCAGCATTATTCCTAAATAAGCTTTCTGCTCATTTTTTCCTCTCTTTTCTTTCTAGAACTCTAATAATTTTTAAACTGATTGTTTTGATGTAACCCATATGGATCATATAGATTTTTTTTCACTCTTTTTCTCCTCTTAATGCATAATGTCAAATAATCTGTCTTCAAGGTTCCCGATTCCTTTTTCTGCTTGGTCAAGTCTACTTGAAGCTCTCTTTTGAATCCTTTAGTTCAATCATTAAATCCTTCAGCTCCAAAATTTCTATTTGGTTCTTATTTTATGTTTTCTGTCAAATTGTTTTTCTGATGTTGTTAAAGTATTTATCTGTGTAACTTGTAGCTCTCTGAGAATCGTCAGAACAAGTAGTTGGAATTGTTTGTTGAGTAATTCCTGGAAACCCATTTCTTTCAGGCCAGCTACTGAAAGTTTACTGTATTCTTTTGGTAGATTCATGTTTCTCTAATTCCCCATGATTTCAGTAGCCTTGCATAAGTGTCTGCAACATTTGAAGAAGGAGCCACCTCTTAAGACTTTATGAACTGACTTCAGTATGGGAGGACTCTTATGTGTGGGAGGGGGCATATTACAGCACATTGAGAACCAAGTCTAGTGGTGTAGGGCGCAAGTGTGTGGTGGTAAGGGGTCAGGAGAACATGCTGTCTCTTTGGCTGAGGCTAGTAGAGTCCACAACGTTAACAACCATGTGGTTCCTGGCAAGCACAGCGAGGAGTCTGCAATGGCTTCAAGGGCTGTTGGGGTCTTCAGCAGCATCTCCAGGTCCAGGGACCATGTTCCACAGAAGGCAGCAGTTGTGGCCAAAGATAGTGGTGTATATACTTGCCTGCAGGGGCCAGCTTCAGGTGCCTATGTCGTGGCAGAGGCCTTTTGCAGACACACACAGTGGTCGGGGCCAGGGAAGGCGGCCAGGCTTCAGCTAACTGCAGGCACATGAGTAGCTACAGGGGTCCTGATTGGCCGTGTACACTACTCAGGCTGCTGTATTTCCCTACAGGTGCACTGCAATGAAGGCTAGTGTCAGGGGTTGGGCTGAGGAGATGCATTGCACAGCTGGAATGGCTAGCTAGAGGTAAGCACAGTGGTGCAGGCCAGTGACAGAAGACAGGGCCTGATTTGAGCCTATAAGCAGCTGTGGGGCCTTGACTGTCGCTGTGCTCTCCCATGGCTACACAGTCTTCCCCCAGCGATGGACACAGCAGTGGGGGCCTGTGACTGGCATCAGGCTTGCAGAGTGTAACTGCACAGCTGGAGCGGCTCTTGCCATGCACACAAGGCTGGGCATCAGCTGTGAAGGTCCGTGCTGGTATCTTGCACTCCCATAGCCACAGTGGCCCGGGCTGGCTGCTGGTGTAGTTACCAGGCTCCAGTGGGAGCAGGGATGGGAGGGAGTGAGGAGGAACTCGGGTGGCTTGAATAGTTGGGGCGCAAAAACTGGTGAAATCTGTTGGTGGTCCTCTGAGCTGCGCTGCCCACTGGTTCCTTCTTCAGAGGCAATAACCACTGGATCTATCTGTAGAACAGGTCGCCGAGAACCATGATGACTCTGGCTGCATGGTACCCAGTGCTTTTCTTCGTGTTCATAGCCATCTCTGCATGCTCGGCTTTGCAGTCTGGGTGGGGCAAGACCTAAGCCGGATCTTCCTGCAATGGCTCGAAGGGCTGGGGAAGCTGACTGCTCACCCTGCTCATCTTTTCCTGGCACGGGAAACTTTTTCTAGCTGGAAAATTCCCTTGGGCGCTAAACAATGTCTCCATGGGAGATGGGGTGATTCAGGCAAAATGAAACTGTCTTCCTTCTCTGTATTTGCAATTATTCTGGCTTTTGTTGTTCTGCTGAGTTGCTGATGTTTCTTCAGTGGACTCCTGAGCTCTTCCAGCGCTGTTTTCCTTCATGAGGAGCTGTCCAATGGGTGACCTTTGTCCGGGGACAGAACATCTTGGTGTTGTTCTCCCTCTGCACAATTACGTCAGTTTCTCCTTTTTGTTGTTAATCTACCATGTTTTTGTTTTGTTTGTGCTATGCCTTGAGGTACATTATGGACATTTAAAATTTTTTTTAATATATTTTTATTGATTTCAGAGAGGAGAGAAGGTGAAAGAGATAGAAACATCAATGATGAGAGAGAATCACTGATCAGCTGCCTCCTGCATGCCCCCTACTGGGGGTTGAGCCCACAACCCCAGCATGTACCCTGACCAGGAATCAAACTGTGACCTCCTGGTTCATGGGTCGATGCTCACACTGACCCACACCAGCCAGGCACATTATGGACATTTGAAAACTCATCCGGTGTGATAAGTGTGAAAGCACCAAGGAGGAAGTCTCATATGAAGTCAGGGTAAATAGAAAAAAATAATTTTTCAAAATTGAAACTGGTGGGAAAAAATGATGAATGTTGAATTTGATTTGAGGAAGAAACTGTTTGATGGTAGGAACCATTTTGTAGGACAAAGAGAGACTTTAACAAAATTTCAAAAATGTTCTCATGGTCCTAGCTGGTTAGGCTTAGTGAATAGAGCATTGGCCTTTGGACAGAAAGGTCCCAGGATCAATTCCAGTCAAAGGCACATGCTGGGATTATGGGCTTGATCCCCAGTAGGGGGCGTGCAGGAAGCAGCCGATCAATGATTCTCTCTCATCATTAATGTCTCTCTCTCTCTCTCTCTCTATCTCCCTCTCCTTATCCCTTCCTCTCTGAAATCATTAAAAATATTTCTGTAAATGCTCTCATGATGATATGACAAAAATCAGCTACAGAAGTGACAATCTAGAAACATGTTGGACTTGTTTGTAGCACTGATATCAAAGTCTATCACTGATATCGGAGTCTAAAATATCACATTAATGGTAATTAATAAGAAGCTTAGGGAGTTATTAAAGAAGTTAAGGACTAAATAGTTTAAAATGTACAAATAATTTGTTACAAAGTAGAGATGCTTCCAAAGTTCAAAAGCCTTTTGAAACTACAAAAAAAAAAAAAACTCAAAGTGAGTGGCTTAAATAATATAACTTCTGAAAGGGTTCCCTAAAATATTTTTTAATATCATCATGGGGCAGCTACTTATAACAGAAGATTTTCTATATAGATAAATTGACAGATTTGGGGGACCAACTGCCCAATGGAATTTTTTTTTTGTAAGGCATTCAAAGAAGTGAATTACACTCTTATTTGGTAAAATGTATTGGAAAACTTAACATGTTGATCCCACACGAATTACTTTGCATTTAAGAGCAAATAATGGACTCACAGAAGTGCTTGTAGGAGACATTGTAAATGGAGAAGCTTCTCGATTTAAAATAGATTTATTTCTGTCATGTGAGTACAGTGAATAAGTTTTTAAAATAAATATTAGAACATGTGTGGCTTTGATATTTGCTAAATAAAGCATTAAAACTTGGTACTTTTAAATTGAATATGCACACTTCACAGCATTTTCACAGTACTTTGTACAATTTTTGGTTGTTACATATTTTAACTTGTGAAGATATTTTCCACCACTGTTTACTATTTTAATATTTTATTAAACCATAAAAGTTTAAAGCAAAAGAGTATCTGTGAGCTCATTCACATCTCTATTTTACAAAGCACAGAACCTTGATGATCTCACATGCCCTTAATTACAATACCCTCCAACCGAATATTTAATGTAGGAATTTCATTGTTAAGAGAAGGTTCTCCTTAAACACACAAAAAAAATCATTCTTGTATTACCACACTGCATTCTATATTACCTAAAAGTAAAGGAAGGAAACATCAGCTCTAACTAAATATCTAGTTACGTAGAATGGCTTCTACAAAACTTTAACAACATTTTTGAGCTGTAAATTTATTTGTCTTTTTATTTAAAGCTCTTACTTTTAAATCACAAAGCAAAGTTTAAGTCATCTAGGGAAGCAAATCTTAACCTAGTAAATTGAATCTTTCTTTTTCACAAGTATTTAAATCAAAAGTACAATAGAAATTAATTGATTTAATATTATACTGGGGGGAGGGAGGGAAATGTACATTCTTATTTCCTTTTGTGGAGTTTTGAGGATGGGGGTGGAATGGGAAGACTGCTTCACTCTAGCCTTTTCCAGATTGAAATCTTTCTACGCTTTTACTAAGTATCAAGCACTTAGAATCCTATATAATAAAGAGGTGATATACAAATTGACCATCACACCCTCATACAAGATGGCCGCCTCATGTGGTCAAAGGTGGCCACCACAAGATGGCTGGCAGGGGAGGGCAGTTGGGAGCGACCATGCATGCAGGGGAGGACAAAGGTGACAAGGTCCACAGGGGAGGGCAGTTAGGGGGTGACCAGGCTGGCAGGGGAGGGCAGTTGGGGACAATCAGGCTGGCAGGGGAGTGGTTAGGGAGTGATCAGGCAGAAGCGGTTAGGGGCAATGAGGCAGGCAGGCAGGCGAGCGGTTGGGACCCAGCAGTCCTGGATTGTGAGAGGGATTGGAGAGGGTGCAGGCTGGGCTGAGGGACACCCCCCCCCCCCCCAGTGCATGAACTTTTTGCACCAGGTCTCTAGTCTATATATATAAAAGCCTAAGCGATTGTTGCAACCGAAACAACCAAATGGACGACTGAACAGGCTGCGTGGGGCAACCAGGTTGGCAGGGGGGTTAGTGAGGGCCGACCAAATGACTGAGCAGCAGGCAGCATGGGGCGACCAGGCCAGCAGGGGAGTTAGTGAGGGACAACCAAATGACTGAGCAGTGGGCTGTGTGGGGCAACCAGGCCGGCAGGAGGGTTAGTGAGGGGCGACCAAACAACCGAACAGCAGGCTGCTTGGGGTGACCAGGCTGGCAGGGGGGGGGCAGTAAGGGGCAACCAGGCTGGCGGGGGGTGGCGGGGGAGTAAGGGGCGATCAGGCTGGCGGGGGGTGGGGGCAGTTGGGGGCAACCAGGTCAGCACAGGGGGCAGTTGGGGGTGATCAGGCCATCAGGGGGTCTGTTAGGTGTGATCAGGCAGGCAGGCAGATGAGCAGTTAGGAGCCAGTGGTCCCAGATTGTAAGAGAGATGTCCCCCAAGGGATCCCCGATTGGAGAGGGTGTAGGCTGGGCGAATTTCATGCACCAGGCCTGTAGTAAAAGTAATATTGAACAAGAGTCTGTGTTTCATAGCAAATTATAAGCCATGTGCCCTCAAAGTTATAGTGCAAAGTATAAAACAATTTAAACATTCAAATTTTCTAAGTAGTAGTTTATAGTGGTTTAGAGATTAGGCAGAATATTAAATATGAAAAATAATATTGACAATATTAGTGAAAAGATGCCAATATAGAAAATACATCACCTGTTACATTCTAAGTGTGCTTTTGATTTTAAATCTTTTAAACCCCCTTAGCCCTCTCATTTTCTGTTTAAATTATCTCTACTTAAGTCCAAATGTTCACCCCTTTTCAACTTTCAGCCTTTCTCTGAAGTCTTCCTTGATTATTCCTATCCTTACTGACCTACCCCCTTTTTTCTGCATTCCCCATAGGAGGAACACTTCTGTAATGATCAGTAGGTACTTAATAATCCATGCCATGCTCATTAGCCACTTTGATTGGACATTTCTTTCTTTCCCTACTGGGATACAAATGCTGACAATAGACTGGGAAATAATCAATAACAGATGGCGAATACTGGCTTAAGACCCAGCATGTAGGGAGTGAAGTAGAGCAGGTCCACCTGGCGGCCTCTTCAGCAGCTGGAATCTTCATGGGTGATAAACGAGGTGGGTTGTACAGAAGGGGTGAAGAGAAAACTCTGGCTGGATGAGTCAACCAGGCTCAGTGAAATTTTTCTTTTCCAATCATTTGAACATTGGCGGTCCCAAGACTGAGTCATCACCATATGGGAATTCCAGCAAATGATTGAGCAAGAGGGGCAAGATTTCATGAAGACAAAAGCTGTGGAATCTCTTGGCAGAGAAGACAGAACAGCTTAGACATGCCTCCTTCAGAGTAAGAGTGTTGGCCTGGCTTGAGGAGGGCTGAGGGCTCAAAAATGTCATTCGTCATCTTCAATGTCAACTTCGTGTTCCGGGGTGGTGGTTTCAGCTGGCTGCATGGCAGATGGAGGCACCGTGGTAGGAGAGCTTTGATTGGGCACAGTGGCAGGTGGTGCGGTGCTCTGAGATTCAGTCAGGGTCGATGTGGCAGGAGATGTGGTAGGAGATGGGGTAGAACCAGGGGTGGGGGCAGGAGAAGCAGTAGCACTAGTGGTGGGGACAGGAGAAGTAGTAGCACTAGTGGTGGGGGCAGGAGAAGTAGTAGCACTAGTGGTGGGGGCAGGAGGGGCAGTAGTACTAGTGGTGGGGGCAGGAGGAGCAGTAGTACTAGTGGTGGGGGCAGGAGAAGTAGTAGCACTAGTGGTGGGGGCAAGAGATGAGGTAGAACCAGGCGTGGGGGCAGGAGTTGCGGTAGAACCAGGGTTGCAGATCACATGACTGGACTTTCCGTCTGTGTGAATGACGATGGTTGTACCCATGGTGTGCTTGCCAAAGTGAACAAAATATAAGACCAGAACAACGAGGGTTGTAGCAATTAGACAGGCCAGCAGACACACCAGAAATGTTTTCCAGAGTGACCATGGTTTTGCTGTAACCTGCAAAGGATTACAGTAAGTGGATATTTCAGCAAATTACATAGGAGCAGCTTAGGTAAGTGATTGCAATTAGAATAAGGCTAACCTTTTCCAAATGATATAATTTAAAGCACAACATATCAACCTCCACTCTGTCTTTCAAATAAGCACAAAAACACCCACAGACACACACCCCTTGTCCACTAGTCCACGAGAACAAAATGTTCCCTCTTAGTTACCCTTTCACAGTAAAGCAATAAGGCGTCATCTCAAATGCAAGTAGATTGCCTCAGGAATATATTACATTAAGTTATTATCTGCTACTAACATTGCAATATCAATTATCTAATTAGTCCTCATGGGTAGAAAAATAATGTATAGGCATATCAAAACATTTAGATTGGTTATGTTTGGGTGAAGAAAATTAACAAATATTCTTTTTTTCATCATTATTTCCTGTCTTTACATTATCTATTGAGAGTTTATAATTAGAGAATTATTTATTAAATACATTTTTATCTATTAACCATAAATGAAAGAACTCTCATTGAGCCTAGAAAGACATTAAAATGGGAAATCTCTAGTATGGAGGGGATCTTGAAGGAACAGACTACAGCTCTGATAAAAGATTGGGGGCTGCAGGTTCTAGGTTTTGCCCAGAGATTATGGAGGGAAGCTCTGAAGAAGGGTTGAAGACCCAAGAGACAGCAGCAAATGAAGGGTAAAGAAAAAGAGACCCCTGGGGGGCGGGGGGGGGGGGGGGTGCAGGAGCTGCGGGACTGCCTGTCCCATTTTTCCATTTTTCCTTTGTGCCAAAGGACTATTGAAAACTTCCCATGTCCCCCAGTTTTCAAACCTTACCCATTGCGGCTGGAAGGTCACAGGAGATGATCTACAACAACAGTGTGTTCTGCAATTTGAACAGTATGGATTTCTGGGTAACTGCAGAGAAAGAATTTAAAACAGACAACCAACCCTGGTTTTTGAGGTTAAAGAAAGTTTATTTGAACCAGAAACATAGACATATAAAATATATTAAAAATTATGTGACTCTAACATGTATCAAATGAAGAACTCATCAATCTAGGAGAATCTGAAACCCTAAAAATGATTTAATGATATAAATTATAAAAATACATTTTTCATATCAAATGACCAAAGAAGAAAAATAAATGATCATTTCAGTAGATGTCCAAGGGTCATTCAACAAATTTGAGTAGTCCGTTGTGACACAAGCAGACAAACAATACAAATCTCAAAGAAATAAAAATAAAAGAATAATTCCCAACTGTGGTGAGGAATATTGACCTCGAATCAATGACCAACATCATATATAACAGAGAAATGTCAGGCACCTTCCTTTAAAGTCAGGAGTGAAGAATATCTCCTACCACCAATATTAGGTAATATTTTTCCCATTTTTAAAATTGTAAATCATTTCTTATTTTTCAATTACAGTTCACATACAATATTATATTAGTTTCAGGTGTACACCACAGTGATTAGGCATTCTATAACTTCCTAAGTGATCATCCAGATAAATCTTGCACCCATCTGACACCACACATAGTTATTAAAATATTATTGACTCTATTCCCTATGCTATGCTTTACATTTTTATTCTGTAACTATCAATTTGTACTTCTTAATCCCTTCACCTTTTTCACCCAGCTCCCCACCCCCTCCCCATCTGGCAAACATCAAAATGTTCTCTGAATCTATGAGTCTGTTCCTGTTCTGTTTGTTCATTTATTTTGTTTTATTAGACGTTCTCATCAACATGGAGCAATAATAAAAGTGTGAAGATAAAACTAGCATTATGTCCACATAATATAATTGTGTACAAACAGAATCCCATATATCAAAATATGAAAAATATATGTAACAATACTTGTTGTTTGTGTGTGTGTGTGTATGTATTAGCAACTGCAATAGTAATAAAACATATGAAATGGTTAAGCATATAAAATACCATAGGGCTTATATAAAGAAAACCATGGAACTTTACTGAGGAACAAAAAGACAGCTTAAATAAATGTCCTCTTATAGAAGGTTTCAGTAGCATAAGCTCTCAATTCTCTAAATTTTAATTAAGAGCTTTATGGAAATTTTACAGGGAAAAAAATAGACAAAAATTTAATGTGGCAAAATAAATCAACCAACAATAAAATTACATTTGATTGGGGTGAGAGGAGACAGAAAGCAAAATATTAGCAGTGGTTTTCTCTGGGATGGATCATGAGTGACTCTTTTTCTTTGTAATTTTCCAAATGTTCTAAAATCATAGAATAATTGTAAAAAAAAAATGTCTCCTGCCCCTTGTTTGGGGGGATCTAAGAGATTGTCATCAGATTACTAAAAAAAAAAAATGAGAAATTCTAACTATTTCCTTTCATAGTCTCAGAAGTTGATTTTACTGTTCGTGTATTTTAGCACAATTAACTAATTATATGACTTAATGGAATAACCATAGCTCATTTAATATATTATGAAAAGGAGATAGAAACAAAATGATGTATAAGAGATACTAAAGCAGTGACATTTTTCAGCTTCCTTCCCACATAAGGCATGCTATACATTAATGCTATCGTGGTACCGTTAATGAATCCCCAAATACAGCCTTCCAGTTGAAAAGCAATTCGATGTCAAATCCTAGCCTTGTATTTATTTTGTTTCACTTGTGGCTTGGTTCTACAACCTCAAGCTAATTATAAAATTTATTTTTCTTTGTTAGGAACATAGTAGTCCAGATATTTGAAAAGTAGCCTATTACAACGAATAGATTATATGTGAGAAATTTGAGTTCAATTTCTGGTTCTGCCTCTGGCTAGCTAGACTTCTAATGTTTCACTTTTCTCATTTGTAAAATGAAGGGATTTGTTTGTGAATGAGACGCTTTATATGTTCCAAGAAATAGAATTTTTGCATTACTAGAGTAACACATTTTAAGCATACGTTCCTCTGCCATAAGACATTTTTCATAAATTATCACTTTAAGTACAAGTAGGCCAATGAGAATAAATATTTTCATTGGATCAAAATATTCAGAAATACAAATAATATTGTTAATATTTGCTATAAACACATTTCAAACCATCTACTCAAATTTTGTCTTCTGGTGTCTTCTGATATAAATATCAAAATTTAAGCAAAAAGTCTAATGCAAAATTCCCAAGTGATGTGAGAGCACTATTTGCCATACTAAATAACTCCCTCAACACTTGTGATCAGTGATAATAAAATCTCAGATTCCATAATAGCAACCATCAAAGATATGCAACTTAATTTTCTTGAAGGGTTAAATGTTAAGGGTCGAAAGCAAGAATATTAGACATGAAAGATTAAAGGCTATTTGCAATACTCACCAGCTCAGCTGCATTTTGTTCAGTATCCCCAGCGTGCTGCCCCTGTTTTCCATCCATCCTGAGGGTGCTGGGATCCCAGATGCGATGCTAACAATGTCTGTGCTCACTCTCTGGGTTAGAAGTTAGGAAACACTGGATTTATGTTAAATAACTGTGTATTTATTCAGTCTGGATTACGTAAACTAATAGGCATCTATTTCCTAAAAAAAAAAAAAAAAAATCCCAATTTCAATCCCAAAGTACAAATTGATACTAGTTGGAGAAAAATAAACAGAAAAAATTGCTCCCTTTAGAAATGACATGTAGAATGTTATCTCAACTGTGAGAATGACTCTGAGCAGATATAAACCCTTGCCCTCCTTATTTCACAAAACTTACTTGAAATCCCTTAAATTTGATTTCTAACAGGTTAGGAATTTAATTTTTGCTTCTAAAAAAAGCTCACAAAGCCACTCCTTAATTATAAAGATTGCAGAATTCTGTGGCTAAGCAGAGGGATTATGGTGATGACTAATTTTAAAACTTTCCAAAAAAAAAAAGACAATATTGATATTACTGGATCATGGTAAATTTAGATGAATGGTGACTAAATTCTATGCACTATCTATAAGTCAGTGGCTACATTGAGATGGACCAGGAAAAACACATTACAATGGCTGTAGCTACAGTTAAAAATAAAAATAAGAGATAAGTACACTTCGGTAGCTCTTAATTATATAAATCAAGGATTATCCACAGTAAACCGTGCCTGCTTGTTAGCACATTATATTTAGATTAGGTAATACTTGTCACTGTTGCTGATGACTCCTAATCTTTTAGAGGAGCAGGAACTGGAAAAGAATGTCTTTGGTTCTTTCTCATTTCTCACAGATAGAAGTGTACGTGATACAGCGAAATTGAGGTGGTGTTTCCAATTAGTCTGAGAGGTGATGCTCTCTGACCCTCTGGCAAAATGGTATGCAGTACAGACTAGAGAAAAAAAATGACTTTAAAGTTCTTTTTAGTCACGCATTTCCTGTAGGCCAACAACTTTGGTTGGGGGATGCTTAGTGACAGAAACTTCCAAAATATCAATAGACTTACACATACCCTAACTTAAGAGCAGACGTGCCTTCTTGTATGGAACAGGTATATTCATGAACTGTTATGTAAATAAATTCCAAATCTCTGTACTAATTAAGCAAACAGTAAATATCTTTTAAGTCACTGTTAGTTGCTAATTCCTTCCTTCCTTCCTTCTTTCCTTCTTCCTTCCTTCCCTTCTCTTTCTTTCATTCCCTTGTGGCCAAAATAAATCCTGTCTCATTAATCCAGTGTCATCTGATGGTATCTGAGCCCACTCTTATATAATGGTTGAATAACTTTAGATCTTCAAATTATAATTCTAAACTTCTCAGTGGTCGTCTAAATCTTAGAGTAGCAAATACCTGACAAAGTTAGCATTAGAAAGCTGGTTCCCTAACTTTTTTTTTCAATATAGGCTACTACATTTTATTAGAAAGACACGCCCTCTCTAAAGCAAAGGGTAACTCAGAAGACAGTGACAACGGCCTTCAATGCACTGAAAAAACAATTGCTGGTGAGCTAGAAGTCTATGCTCAACAAAAATATCTACCAGTGAAAAAGTTTAAATCAGATTATTTAAAGTTATCAGCAACAGACACTCACTAAAAGACATGCAAAAGAGCAGAAGGGAAGAAATCTCAGTGGGAAGGGTTGAGATGTAAAAAGGAAAGGTGACAAGATAAGAATGTCCACTATGACGCCTGCTCTGCAATATTGTACAGAAATTCCTAATCAGGGCAGTAAAATAGCAAATTAATTATATGAAGAAGTTAAACTGTTCCTATTTGCATATGAGTATAAACATAGAAATAAGAAGGCAAGCAAACTATTAGAATGAGTCAGAGTTTAGCAAGATTAGTAGATACAAAATCAGTACAAAAATAATTTAAGAAATCAATTGTGTTTTTGTATACCAACAATAATATTCAGAAAACTAAAACTTAAAGAAATATTACTGGAAATTTTCAAGTATCTAGAAATAAACCTAACCATAGACATGTAATACTTTTACTGGAAATATTCTAAAACTTTATTAAGTCATTAATGAAGTCCCAAATAAATATACTGTTGGCAACAGTTTCAATTGGTGAGACCATTTAGAAAACACTTGACATTATCTAGTAAATTGGAAGACATTCGTATAGTACTGTGATCTAGTAATTCCACTCCTTGTATATTCCCAAGGGAAATACACAGATGCACGCGCGAACACACACACACACACACACACACACACACACACACACACACACACACACGATGTAATTGTTCAGAATCCTTAGAAGACCTGAAGAGAGTATGTTTCTGGGTTCTGTTGTAAATACTCTGAAATGGAAAGCTTATCTATATGTCAAAATTATGGTGCCAATTTTAAATCCCAGAAATGTCAACTTTTCAAAGCAGTTGATAACAGTGCAGAGAAATTAAATACGTTGTCCAGAGAGCATGGCTATTGGGATCATTTGTGCTTCTTCTTGGTGCCAAAAATCAGCTAAAAATCAAAAGAAAAGATCAATTTCTGCTTCTCTCCCATTGCTAGTTGACTTGCTTATGGACTCCCAAATAGGGAAATGTAGAATTCTGAGAAAGTGATCCAGAAGCTCAGTAGAGTAAGAAAAAAAGTTGATAGACTAAAATATTAGAAGTTAAAACACTCTAGCTAAATTAATTTTTATTATATAATGTGTGTACATATACAATAATATGTAAATAGACAAATATTAATGACACACTTTACTATAAACATATACACCATGTATATGCATATAAGTGCACATATATACAAAATAGTAACAATTCCGGCATTTCACTTATAGATATGACATTAATATACAGTGGATGGCACTGTCTCTAACAATGTAACAAGGCTGCCCAGCTTACTGCGTTCTCCTCGCTTTGACTATGTTTTTAGTCTTTGCTAACTGGGTCAAGAATAAAGTTATGTGTGTGTGTGTGTAGTCATGTCCTTTGTTTTATGCTCTGAAATCAAACAATATAATAGCCATTTACATATTATTCAACATTCACTTTACAGAATACTCATAGGTATATATTTATATGTTTATTCATGTTCATGTTTATGTTTATTCACGCTCATATTTATGTTTTATGGCAGTTTGACTTTGTGGTTTAGTGTTCTTTTTTCTAGTAAATATTTATGTTACAAGATACTACTTACTTTCCCCCTCGCCCCCATGTGTTGCAGTTATTTTTTCTGTAGTTTTTTTCCTGTTTTATAAAGAAATTTATTTTTACTTACAGAAGTTTTTAAAACTTAGGAGGGTAAGCTAATTATCTCTGCTTTTTATGTTTTCATTTTCAACAATTAACTTTTTAGTACATTGGCAATCAATTTCGATTTCTTTTTTTCCCCAAACATTTAACCAATTGTTCCAGAACATTTAATATATATTCTTCTTTCAATTTGTAATATATGTTTTTACATTATAGATTATTTTTTTCAAGTTCTTATAAACAACCTAACCTAATTTCAAACAAACAATTATTTAATTAAGAGCTTAATACAGGTAAAGGAAGTTTGTTGAACATTCTTGTTATGACATACAGGGCATAAATATTTTGACAAATATGACATGAACATCCAAACTTTTATGTTTTATTTGAACTTTATGAAATTGGTCTACATATATTGTATATTATAACAAATTAATATTTGGTTATATATCTAGTAGATGACTTCCTGCTGTCTATTCTCCACAATCATTTTCCTAATTCTCATCAATACGAACAATTGACATTTGACACATGTCCTTTCTTTTGACAACACCTTTTTCTGAAAGTATGTCCTCCCTTTAATTACCTACGGATTTCTGCATTTTAATCCTGTGACTATAATTCTTTCTCTGAAGATATTGTAGTCCCAACTAAGCTCTGCTATGGCACTGAGCACGACCTATTGTAATTAAATATATTTCAATAGGGCAGGGACCAGGCCAATTTCTGAAATGTATTTCCTGAGTGGTTAGTACCCAACAGCATAATTTATAAGAACTTAATCAATACTGGGTGACTAACTGATAAATTACTGGTTGAGGTTACAAAGTTCCATAAATACGTGATTTATGGTAATTACTGGAGAATTTCGTTTGGGAATACATGACGCCCAACAGACTTGAAGCACTTGAGTTAATTGGTGCACCCAAGTATTAGGCGTCACTTTTCTGGTCTGAGAATTCTATCTACTCTGCAAAATGTTTCATTACAATGAAGGTTTCCCAAGTTCTCATTTCAGCCAACTTGATAGAACCTTTCAATCCGGCGTCCTTCTGGATGGCTATACTTCAGTATATCTCTTGCTTTGTCCTGATCAGCAGAAAATGGAGTCTGAGACCAAATCTGCACTGAAATGAATCCCAGAGCCTTTGTGATCACTATTACAATGACCTGCTGAAACTACCCCTCTAGAGTGATTCAAGCAGCCCATTTTGACAGAGTGGCACGAGTTGGGGAAGTAGAAGAATGGTTACATTTGTTATTGTTGGAGATATTTCCTGACATTCATCAAAAAATTTATAACAATCAAAATACAAAGAATAGTAATACAGACACCTACCTCTGTATCTACTGTCCATAATAAAACATAGCAGTCACTAATACAATTGAAGCCCCATTATACATTCCCCTATAATATCCTCTATCTCCAGAAGTTGCCAGAATCTTAAATTATGTGTTATCATTCCCTTCTATTTCTTTATAGCTAGACTACATACTCCTGCATTTTTAGAATCATAAATGGTAAAGGTATTAATCTGTATGCTTCTGGACTTGCATTTATTTATTTATTTATTTCTATTTTGAAATTTCTACTTCAAACCATGCTGCTATGAACATCTCATCCATGTCTTCTGGCACTAAGAGTTGACCCTTGAACACCAGGGGATGAAGGAAGGGCAGGGGCCTGAGGGTTAGGGGCACCCACCTCCTGTGCACTCAAAAACCTAAGTATAGCGTTTCACTCCCCCAACTTAACTACTGATAGTCTACCATTGACTGGAAGCCTTACTGTAACATAAATAGTCAATTAATACACATTTTTATGTTATATGTATTATATACTGAATTTTACACTGAAATAAGCTTGAGAAAGAAAATGTTGTTCATGAAATCATAGGGAGAGAAAACACATTTATAGTATTTATTGAAAAAAATCCACGTATGAGTGACTCATGTATTCGAACCTGTGTTTGAAATGATATAGATATAGCTATTACTAAAGAAACACAAAGAGAGAGAGGAGTTGCTATGTTACAGGGCATGCACATTTCAAATTTATTGGAAAATGCAAAAATATTTTTCTAAGTGCTTGTACTAGTCTGCATCCCTACAAGCAGTGAATGAGAGTGACCATTTTTCTATATCATTGTCAATACTTGAGATTTTCAGACTTTTAAAACATACTTTCCAATCTAGTGGATATAAATGACCCCAGAGTAAATCTAGTGGAGAATGCAATTCCAAAACCATTACCTCCTACCCAGACCTTTCCCTGGAGTCTCGACATCTGCCCTCTATTAGATTCCCTCTCTTATACATCCCAAAGACACCTCAACATGCACTGGTGGACCTGTATTGGACTAGGGCTCATGAAAAGGGGCATTGGTGATCACAAGGGAGTCCAAGAACACATATAATGGGAGTCAGAAAATGAGATATCCAGAAAAGGAAGTGTTTGTGGTTGGAGTATAAAATTGAAGTTTAAACTTTTAGTGGGGGAGTTGTTCTTGCAGGGGATAGGGTCTATGGGTTATTGGAGGCTAAATGACCACTATTTACATAAAGTGATGGTAGAGAAAATGAAAATGAAAATGACCAGGAACTGAATAATGATGGTCACAGGGAGGTTAGAAAGTAGGAGAGCCAAATGGCAAGGGCCTCAAATAATGTGTTTTAGTGAGAAAAGGTAAGTAATGGTTTGCCAGCAATGATGAGCAACTAGAATGCTTGCCTTCCCTTCACACCCACTGACATCCCCAATGTGGTCAAAACATGCTACAAAGAAGTAATGAGTCATAGTCACTAAAGACAAAGGGAAATGTTATCCTATGGAAAGAGACAGTGTTCTTTAAGGCAAAAAGATGGTGGAATCACTGTTGAAAGAAACCAAAAAGGTAGGAGAGTTTGTAACAGGTATTTCATAGGACACAGTGGGAGAGGTTAGGAAGAAAGGGACGAATTAAAAGGTGAACTAGGAGAGAGAAAGTAGAGAGCAAGATGGGGATGAAAGTCGGGTCAGGCATTGGTGATGAGAAGGGGCTATCTCTCCTTCAGTTAGAAGGGGTTATCCCGGTGGAATCTGCAGATCTCATTCTTCAAGGGGCACTTTGGTGAAAGCCTTTTCAGTGCAACACAAGCCAAGGCCTGATGTCTCAGGGTTCCAAATTGCGAGACATGGACACAATGAGTCAAGGTCTAATCCAACACTTGGAACAAACATTTCTGAACCAGGTAAAGCTTGGCACAAGACTAAGCACTGGGGATTAAACATTTGTGCAGCTCGGCTTTGGAACTATAGGCGCAATTAATTTATAGTCCCAACATGCTCAGTAAAAAACAACTGCTTATCCTTGAATTTGGTTTTATTCCCAACCTTGAGAGGTTATTCAATTTGCCCAGGGGTGGAATCTCTGAAAAACAAGTTTAAAGTACCTTATTTAAATTTTTAAAAACCTTCAGAATCTCAGAGCTTGCCTGGTTTGAAGATTCTCCCTGCACTGTTGGAAGTCTGTTTTTCATAAGTAGACAGTAGAAAAGGGTCCAGAAAAGAAGAGTATGGGACATCCATTATTAACACATTGAGTGAACTGCTTTCCTCACATCATCTTTTTTTAAAATTTATCTTTATTGTTGAAACTATTACAGATGTCCCCCTGTTTCCCCATTGACCCCCTCCCTCCTTCCCCCCTCCCAGGCCTTCACTGCACTGTCTGTGTCCATGGGTTATGCATATATGCATATAAGTTCTTTAGTTAATCTCTCCTGATCCCCTACTCTCCCACCCCCACCTTCCCTCTGAGATTTGTCAGCCTGTTCTATGCTTCTCTGCCTCTGGATCTATTTTGTTCATCAGTTAATTTTGTTCACTAGATTCCACATATGAGTGAGATTATGTGATACTTGTCTTTCTCTGACTGGCTTATTTTGCTTAGCATAATACTCTCCTGGGCCCTCCATTGTTGTCTCAAAGGGTAAGAGATCCTTCTTTTTTATAGCTGCATAGTACTCCATTGGGTAAATGTACCACAGCTTTTTTTATCTACTGACGGGCACTTGGGCTGTTTCCAGATCTTAGCTATTATAAATTGCACCACTATGAACATAGGGGTGCATATATCCTTTCTGATTGGTGTTTCTGTTTTCTTGGGATATATTCCTAGAAGTAGGATCACTGGATCAAATGGCAGTTCCATTTTTAAGTTTTTGAGGAAACTCCATACTGTTTTCCATAGTGGCTGCACCAGTCTGCATTCCCACCAGCAGTGCACCAGGGTCCCCTTTTATCCACAATCACACTTGTTTGTTGATCTGTTGATGGCAGCCATTCTGTGAGGTGATACCTCATTGTCATGTTTTGTTTTTTATCTTTATCTCATTGTCTTTTTAATTTGCATCTTTCTGATGATCTTGAGCATTTTCTCATATGTCTCTTGGCCGTCTCACATTATCTTATTTCAACTCTTAGAGAATAAGACTACTTCCACCTCAACTCCCAATCTTTCCTAAGGGGTTTATGTGGGAACTGCAAATACAAATCTACTCTGCTACTTCTGCAGAGGAAAATCTTCTAGAAAAAGTAGTAGTCTTTTAGAGTATACATTGCATGTGGCACTATTTGTAATAAACTGGTAACAGATCCATTTTTTCTTTTTTATTGAATTTATTGGGGTGACATTGGTTAATAAAATTATATAGGTTTCAGATGTACATTCTATGACACATTATTTGTATATTGTATTGTGCATTCACCATCCCAAGCCAAATGTCCTTCCATCATCATTTATACCCCCTGTACCTTCTTCTACTTCCCCTACCCACTTTACCGCTGGTAATCACTATCCTGCTGTCTGTATCGTTGAGTTGTTGTGGGGTTTTTGCTTAATTCCTTTACCTTTTTCACCCATCCCAGCAACCTACCTCCCCACTCACATCTGTCAGTCTATTCTCTATCTATGAGTCTGTTTCTAGTTTGTTTGTTTATCACGTCCATTAGATTCTACATATGAGTGTAAATTTTAGGTTTAGGCTGCTAACTATGCTTAATTTGAGAGGATGTTCAAAGAACTTTGCTAAGTCCTGAAGAACCATAAAGAAATTGTTCTCTGAAATCATGCATTCTATCTTCTACCTGGCTGTTTGCATAGTTAACCATGTGGAAAAGTAACATTGATTCTGTATCTGCAGAAATTGGTTTCTCCGGTGGTTGAAATCAAAAAGCAGTTTAATTCTATATCTACATGATTACCATTGAGTCACACGATAAGAGGTCTGTATATTACAAGTGCCTTTGTGAAATCGTACCTATTTAACCTTAATATAGGTGAAATAAACATTGTTGCCAAACATATTGATTTACCAGTAGACAACTAGATATTTCATGACAGGTGGAGAGTTCAAAATATAGGTAAAATGGAAGAGTTAAAAATATTTCTACTATTCACCGGGTTTCAAGTTGTCAACATCTATAGGCTTGTCTTGTATTTTCCTTCCATTCCATGTCAACCATTTCACAATCCCAACTCTAGAAATATTTGTCACTTTGTTTAATGCCTTTTGTAGTTGCAGATTTCAGGAAATACTGGACTTAATTGATGTTAAGCTACCTATGATACATATACCTCAGGGTGGATTCAGTACAACAATAATGATTTCATATTATAGGCTACACCTTTTGGGATAGGATGTTTGGAGCATATACGTTCTGTAAAACAATAATATGACCATGCCACCATTTGACAGAAACTTTATATAACTACTTTTTTTTATGAGCTTTTCTAGCAAGACAATGAATCTGAAATCCAGTATAAAATTTGTTTCATCGACCTACTAGTTTATGTTAAAGTATCTAAAATGACAAAGACCATTTGTCTTTGTAAAAGCTCCGAACTCTTTATATAAATTACTAGAAAACTCTATTGGCAACTGCCCTAATCACTTTAAATTCTAGACTTGAATAACTTCAAACATTGCTTGTATGCAAGTGTCAATTACCTCCTACTGACAAAAAAGAAAGCAAAGATCTAGTTTACCTGTCATCTCCTACTTAAAACCATGCCTCCAGCCTATTGTCTTGACTTATGTAATCACTCACCTGTTTTCTTAACTGAAACATGAAACTTAAGGGACCACAGAAATTACCTAGTCTCATTTCCTCACTTATCAGATTTGCAGAGTTGTGGTGAAGTGAGGTTCCCTGACAATCAACTTCACCATTCACAATTTCTGTCCTTTTAGCTTAGTTTTAAACTTTGACTAAGGCAGAAGTTGAAGTTTCTTTGAGAAGTTACAGGTAAATAACCAAACTGGAAAAAAAATTATCATAGTGAATTGAAGCCAGCTTAGCTACAATGATGGAGCAAGAAGATCCTTTTCCTGCTAGCAGGCATGGCTCAGTGGTTAAGCGTTGACCTATGAACCAGGAGGTTACGGTTCAATTCCCAGTCAGGGCACATGCCCAGGTTATGGGCTTGATCCCCAGTGTAGGGCATACAGGAGTCAGTGGATCAATGATTCTCTCTCATCTTTGATGTTTCTCTCTCTGCCTCTCCCTTACTCTCTAAAATCAATAAAAACATATATTTTTTAAAAAATTTTAAAAGAAGTTCCTCTTCCTAATTGGAAGTAGGCTGGCATGGGAAATTGGATGGTGTATAGTGTGTAAATATATTCTGATAGGTAAGTTACAGTAGTGTCTCTCTCTTTTTCTGTCTGGAAAATCTGAATTATTCTTTGAATTGAATATGCTGCTCAAGACCCACATTCTCCACTAAACCTTGCCTGGTAGCTATAAAGAATCTATAATCAGGACATCATTCCCCAACAACTTTACCTTCTAGTTTACATTTATAATAATTGTACTACGAAAAACTCTTTTTTAACTTGACAACTTGGCATTTTACATTCATCTTGCTTAATGCTTTGTTCCATCATACAGAGGTAATGTAGTTGACAAAACTTGGTTCATTACTGAAAAATAATCATTCATTCATTCATTCATTCAACCAACACCCATTGACATCAACTTTGTGCCTGGTATAGTCCTATGCTAAGTGCTGTGGGTTTAGGAGATAAAAGACAGTGAGCTCAGTCAGTAAGGAGATTACAATACAGTGTGGTTTGTGTTTTGATAAAGCAACTTACTTCTTTGAGCCCTCAGAGAATGGTGCCAAACCACATAAGCCAGTTGGTGATATTAAGGAAGTCACTATAGGATTCCACAGCTAAGCTGGGGGTTAAGAATGGGTAAGAAGTAAGCCAGGTAAAGAAAGAAGAGTGAAAGTTCCAGGAAGAGCCAGCAGTAAAGGAAAAGACTGGTGGATCCCCGGGAAATGCATTAGGCGCAGGCTGGAAAGGAAAGGCGGCAGATCTCGTGTAGGAAACTCGATGCTATTCTGAAGGCTATTAGAAATCAGAGGATTCGCTTAAGCGACAAAATAGAATTTGTATTTTTGGAAAGATTCCTCTCACTGAAGCATGGAGAATGAATTGAAAGGGCAAGAGGGGGAGAGAGGGAGCCCAGGCTAGAAGTTGAAAGAACCAATCCCTGGGATCAGGCCTATACCAGCAGTCGGACATCCCCCAAGGGGTCCCAATTGGAAAGGGTGCAGGCTGGGCTGAGGGGACGACAGCCCCCCCCCCCCCCCGCATGAATTTCATGCACTGGGCCTCTAGTAAGTATATATTTTCCAAAAGCTGTTTTTAACTATACTATGTTGAACCCCACTTGCCAATAAATAGTGGATGTTGTAACGATACGTTTCCTGGAGTGGCTTTTCCCCCTCTCGTGCCTACACTGCCAAGAACGTTTCTCCAGTGCCCTGCACTGTCCTGTCTTTCTCCTGAGCACTCAATGCCAATCCCTGGAGAAGATCCTGTTAGTGGATACAAGCTCCCCCTTCTGTCTGTGGCTCCCGGGGTTTCTGTGTTCTCACACTGGCCCACACTTGGCCTTTAGCAACTTGATAAAAAAAAAGTTAGTTGAATTCCTAACTGCTGTATTATGACCCCATCTTCCAATTGTGTCTGCCACAGTGAAGCAGTA
>NW_005871084.1:23188-26193 GCF_000147115.1 Myotis lucifugus | reverse complement strand
GTCAGGGCATGTACCTTGGTTGCAGGCACATACCCAGTAGGAGTGTGCAGGAGGCAGCTGATCGATGTTTCTCTCTCATCGATGTTTCTAACTCTCTATCCCTCTCCCTTCCTCTCTGTAAAAAAAAATCAATAAAATATATTTTTTTAAAAAAAGCTCTTCATTAAAAAAAAAAGAGAATAAGATCGTTGATAGAGGTAATAGGATGACAAGATTCTAACCAATGCACCTGACCAAAATAGGTCTAATGGTACAAGGGTGCCCATTGGATTTGTTTTCCTTTAATTCATTTAATTGATTCACTTATTCAACATGGGCTTACCAGGCTTTTACTAGATGTTTGCCAGATATTATTCCAGTCTGGCATTTAGGGTGCCATTCAGCTGAGAAGGGGAGACCACAGGGTAGGAAAGGTTCAATGACGCTGTACAGAAGCAGACTCTAGCATCAGGCAAGTGAGATAATAATGTATGTTGAAATGAGAATGAAATGATGAGGTAAGGTCTCGCTCTACCTCAAAGAAAGAAAAGGAAAAGCTTCTCCATGAAGCAGGGATGCTGTTAGCTCTGTGTTCACTGCCGTCTGCAACCTGCTACGGTCCAGATTCACCTCACCACGTGGACCACCTGAGCAGCCTGCACCCTTCACGCAGACTGTTTTCCTTATTGCTGCAGCCCAGGCACAGGTCTGGACCAGAGTGCTCCAGGTGTGTCATTTCCACACATGAAACCATTTTCAACAGAAAAGAAAAGGTGTGCCATCTAGGTGAGCTGTATTTGCTGGAAAGATAACCTAAGTTTTCTTAATAACATTTTTTTCCAAATGATAATAGTAGATTTAGAAAATACAAAAGCATAATCATCCAAGAAAGTTACCTAAAACTTCACTAGTTGAGAGAAGCTTTTTTTAAAGCGTATTTCTGTCTTTCTTTTCCTCTTGAAATTGCATTGTATATTTTATAATCTGCTTTTTTTCAAGATGTTTGAAAATATCATGGCTATATTGTATTTCATCATGTAGCCTTTCTGCTTTTTGGACAACTGTTTTTTCAATATTTTGCATTTGTAAAACTACAAAAATCTAATTTGTACCATATTTCAAGTCTTTCCTTAGCAGATATCCCAATATTGGACTTACTCTGACAAAGGGTATAACATTTGAAAGCTACCAATATAGGTGGCCAAGTTTTTCCCCTCAGTACATTCCCTCAAACATATAATAAAAAATATTCCATAATTCAATAATAGTGCCATCAACCAAATACAGGATTGCTTATTTCACTTCATGCTCGCCACAACTAAGTGGGTTTTAGTCCCAGTACCACTAAGGAAAGCAAAGGCATTTGTTATTTTATTTTAAACTAGAGGCCAATGCATGAAATTCATGCATGGGGGGGGGGGGGCTTGCAGCCCAGCCTGCGCCCTCTCGCAATCAGGACCCCTCAGAGATGTCCAACTGCCAGTTTAGATCGGGCCTAAACCAGCAGTCAGACATCCCTCTCTCAATCCGGGACCCCTCGCTCCTAACTGCCCACCTGCTTGCTCCTAACCACCCGCATGCACACTGCTTACCACTTGGCTCGCCGCTCCTTAGTGCTGCCGCAGAGGTGGGAGAGGCTCCTGCCACCACTGCTGCTCTAGCCAGCTGTGAGCCTGAGTTCTGGCTTAGCAGTGCTCCCGCTGTGGGAGCGCTCTGACCACCAGGGGGCAGTTCCTGCATGTCATAGCGACCAGTCATTCTAGTTGTTCCATCATAGTAGTCGCTTAGGCTTTTATATATATAGATTATTCATGTTGAAGATTTTTTGTTACTGAGTTATTATTATGTTTCCTCATATTCTCTGTTAATGTGCTTTGTACATGTAATTGAAGAGACCTCAGTGATTTTCTAATAGTAGAATTATCTTTAATCTTTTATAATTAGTTTCTCTTCAGGGAAAAGATCTCAGCCTACTCCAAAGATTATGGGTTGTCCCTCAAATTCCAAGGAATCACAACTATAGGAGAACAGTTCTCTAAAAGGAAGAGGGCTTTAGGTGCTGGCAGTTCAGCGTTGAACCAGAATGCTGCTATTTATTGCAGGAACAGGTGAATCATTCAAAAATCTAGTTCCCTCACAGGGAAAATCAGAGTTAAAGGGCTTTTCTTGGTCTTCTTAAAGTGAATTAATCCCAACACAATGTTGAATTGATGAAAATATATCCCCAAAAGGTCTTGATAGTTGTCCTTTTTTTTAACCGGGGTGAAATCTGAGCCTTTTGGAAAGAGTGTCTTGGCTGCACTCAGCTGCATGTGAGCCAGCTTTGGCAATGGCCCAGGAAATGACTGCTTGAATTGTCACTTGAAACTATTTTGAACATCAACTTTCTGCAAGTAGGCTTTTAATATTAGCTTTGAGAAAGTCACAGTAGCTGCCGAGCCATCTTTTGTCCTGATGTAGATTAAGTGGCTGTGACTCAAGCAATAACGTAATAGCAATCCTAAATAAATTGTATTACAATTTTAGCTTCATTGAAAGTCACCCCACCTTTTACCCTAGAGGGGAACAGAGGTGCTGACTGAAACAGAGCCCTAGAGTGTCCAGTTCTGATGACCTTCTGCCTCTTCTTGATCAAATGGCTGAGAAGTCATCTTAGATCAGCAAATAAAAAGGATTTGAAAGTGTGGGCCAAGATTAAGGGGTAGGAGTCAATGCAGATCTGAAGGGAAAACAAAAAAGGGATATTCCAAGAGTATCACAGTTGCCAGAAATATTAACCCAGATGAGAAAACCAGAATACCATGCAAAGGCAGCTAAAGAGAAAAGAGTTAACAGAAGCATCCAGGACAGCGGTTCTCAACCTGTGGGTCGCGACCCTTTTGGCAGTCGAACAACCCTTTCACAGGGGTCGCCTAAGACCATCCTGCATATCAGATATTTACATTATGATTAGTAACAGTAGCAACATTACAGTTATGAAGTAGCAACGAAAATAATTTTATGGTTGGGTCACAACATGAGGAACT
>NW_005871084.1:0-22336 GCF_000147115.1 Myotis lucifugus | reverse complement strand
AGCTAGCTAAATCATGCTAGGTATTGTCTGTGATGCACCCACAAAAAAAGTTTTAAATTTTTGATGATATTGTTAAGAAAGAGAAATATATTATAAAGTTTCAAAGTAGCAAATGCTGAGATCTGAAATTAAGTGACAAAGAAACAAGAAATAGAGAGAGCCAGTACGGTATATAAAGTTTCAGCAGGAAGAGTGAGAGAACATTCCAGAAGGATGCTTAGGCCAGGAACTACATCTGCCTTCTAGGAAGGAATTGCTAAGATTTTATTGAAAACTAGAGGCCTGATGCATGAAATTCGTACAAGGGGCTCGGCCATCACAGCCATGGTGGCTTGCCTTGGCCCTCGCAGCCCTGGCTTCGTCTTGAAGGTCGTTCAGAAGGACCTCCAGTCTAATTACCATATTATCCTTTTATTTATTAAAAATTAGTGTTGTTTTCCCCACCTGCCACCACTGATGCTCCTCTTCCAATGATCAACAGTGACCTGAAGTCTTCACTAGGAACTAAGAGAATTTATGAACTCCAGATTTATGGAAACTGTGAGCATTCAGAAAATAATCAAGTACATTATTAAAGGGTGGGAAATAAGTCTTATAAAAAATTAAAAGAATTGAAATGATTCCATTTAAACAAAAATTGGCTAAATTGTTTTACTAATACTAACATTTAAGAGTTATATGTTCTTTTCTTGCAGAATCATGCCTTAAAAATTATCTTTCAAATATAAACATTTGAAATAAAATTTTATTGGGGTCTACTATATGCCAGGTGGATACAATAATAGGTAATACAGAAGGTCTATTGTCAAGGATCTTACATAATACAAATCAGCTACCATTTACTCATTTGTTCAATGTATATTTTTAAAGACCAATTTTGTTACAGACTGAGGAAATCTTAATCTTTATAAAATAAGCTGTATATGTATTTATTTACAAGTATGAGTAAACTTCAGATCATTTATCATTCTGATGATTAATAGATCTCTGAAAGAATTGGAAAATTATAACTCAAAATCAGAAATTTAATGGTCTAATCAGTAATGTTTTAAACATCTCATAAAATATTCCTAACCAAAACAGCAAGGAGGGAAGTGAAGGTCAATTTGCATTATAAGAAATCTAAATTAACAACGTATGTACTAAAATGTCACCACTTCTAAGTACATATGATTAAAATAACTCAGCTAGTTAAAATTAACAATGAGTATCCTTTTAGGTTCAACTTTCATAGACTTTAAATGATTTAAAATTTGTGCAGAAGCTTTAATTTTGAAGTTTTTCTTGGAAATATTTTTTATTATTTGATAAATGAAACATTCCGGTCTTGATCATATATTTAATCAGTTAAGTAGATTTATTTTGTACATGGTTGGTCTGTAATTCTTCTTCTTGCATACCTAGAATGAGATTCTGATTTTAAATATTTTTAATTAGAACTTACATCACTATATTATCATATTTAGACTATGATTGTTGAATCAGTGATTCTGAAACCTGCCTGGACAGTACAAGCATCTATGAAGTTTTAAAAATTATAGATTATTAGTTTCAATTCTGGTTTAGTAAGTCTGGGATATCATTAATTGTAATTTAAATCTGCTGGAATTATTAAGAATTCAAAAATTAAGTCTAAATTAACATACTGCTCAGTTTGTGTTGCTATTTTTTCTGTCTCTTTTAAAAATAAATTTTTATTGATTTCAGAGAGGAAGGGAGAAAGAGAGAGAGATAGAAACATCAATGATGAGAGAGAATCATTGATCAGCTGCCTCCTGCATGCCCCCTACTGAGGTTTGAGCCCACAACCCAGGCATGTGCCCCAACCGGGAATCAAACTGTGACCTGGTTCATAAGTTCATGCTTAGCCACACCGGTGGGGCTGTGTCTTCTGTCTGTAGCACATAGTTAAAACTTAAGAGATGTCTTTTATTTTATTTAGTTGATTGACCTACAAGATTGCAGAAAATTATGTAATTTTTAAAAAGAGATTCACATATACTTTCAATATTAATGTAAATAGAATATGATTGTTTAAAAGTTATTTGCAATCTAAAGAGAAATTGAAGAAATATGACTTCACCATAAAGGAATTATAATAAATTCTAGAATTTCCTCTACATAAATTTGTTTAAATCATACTTATTCAAAATTTCTGTTTATTATGCATGTAATTTGTGTACAGAGGAATGCAATGTTCTGAACTGAAAATAATAATATTACAATCTAAATGGCTAATTTTATCATAAGGTTGTTTTTATAAAACTTCTTTAAGATTTCTTAAATGAACAAATTGGGTTACTTTTTCTATACGAAATAATTTATTTTGAATGATAGCACCAACAACAGATTCTTTATAGCTTAAATGTTGAGTTCCTTAAAAACAGTTTTAATACATTTAGAAGTCCTCAGTGTTGATTTAGTGAAGATTGAAGTAATTATTCCATTATTCGCTGTCTAAATTCTTGTGACTAATGTAGCTACCATGATGTCTTCAAGTGGCATCATGGTAGCTACTGAAGGTATATAACTAGCAGTAAATATTGACTCAGCTATTGCAGAAGAGATAGCTACAGTTTGAGGGAAGAGCTAGTGGGAGAAGGTAGTTGTAGGTTAATCTTTAGAGATAACTAAAGGTTAACTTGCCACAGAAGAGAAGATTTTGATGCCTAATGGTGGTTCTGTTAGGTAAAGTGATGATATGGCATTTGTAGTTGTAGATTACAGGTTGATGAAGGAGACTGATGACTACTGTGATTGTAGGCTAAGTAGAAATTACAGTCGTTGTAGGTTGAATGGCCATGGTAGTGGTTGTAGATTCAACTGAAGTAAACATAGTTGTACATTAAAAGAGATGGTGGAAGTGGTGATTGTTTTGGTTGTCCACTGAGATAAAGTTTTATCAAAATTTTATGTTACAGCCCTAGCTGGTTTGGCTCAGTGGATAGAGTGTCAGCCTGCAGATTGAAGGGTCCCAGATTCAATTCCGGTCAAGGGCACATACCTGGTTTGCAGACTCAATCCCCAGTAGGGGGCATGCAGGAGGCAGCTGATCAATGATTCCCTCTCATCATTGATGTTTCTATCTCTCTCTCCCTCTCCCTTCCTCTCTGAAATCAATAAAAAATATATATATTTAAAAAGTTTTATGTTACAATTGCAACTGTTGTAGATTCCATTTAACTGGGAGCATCTCTGGTTGTAGTTGAAGTAGGAGTGATGGCTGTTGTGCTAGTAAGTTCAGTTGAACGTGTGGAGGTTGTAGGTGCAGTTGAAGTGGTGGTTGCGGCTATTGTGGTTGTAGATTCAGTAGAGGTTGAAATGGTTGTAGAGTCTGTCGAAGTGGCTACAGTTGTAGGTTCAGTTGACGACGTGGTGGTCACTGTGGGTTGAGGAGCAGCAGAAGTTTTTCCATGAATAGCAGTTACAGGCTCCCCATCGTTTGGGGATACCTTGATAACAATGGAGTTGTCATTTCCTCTGTTATTCACCAGGCATATTATGAGGACTCCAATTGCTGTTGTTATCACACAGGCTAAGAGACAAGCCAAAAAGATGTTCCACAGAGTCCAATTACAGCAGCAATTTCTTTTCACCTAAGAGTGTCAATAAAAATATTAGTAATGAAAAACAAAAAGTCTTTCGACTTATCGAAAGTGTACAACTTAGTGCATTAACATCATTTGAATCCCTATAATCTCTGAAGATATTTAGGCTTAAAATCCAAGTTTTAATCCAGGTGGAATTAATTGCATGCAATCTCTAACTTTGGAAGAAATCAAAATCTGTCAATATCTCATCTTCTCTTATTCTATTTTCCAATGATGGGTAGGGGGTTCTTCATCTTTTCATGTAAGCAGAATGGCATTTTAATAAATTCTCTGTCATACACCTGATCCTCCACTGGACATTGTCATTACCCCAACTGCTCCACTTCCAAAATCACTTCCTTAAGAATCCAGTGTTCTAACCACCATCTCCTCTCCTTCCGTCTTGTTTGTTCAATTATTAGTATAAAAACCTTTCTTTACTTTTATTAAAATCTTCAGCCCAGGGTGGGTAGGAAGAGATCAACCAAAGGATTTGTGTGCACATATGCATAACCCATGGTCACAGACAATAAGGTGGTGGAGGCCTGGGGCAAAGGGTGAGGGGCGAGGGGTGGGGCAGGCTACAGAGATCAATGGGAGACCAAAGGGGACATATGTAATACCTTCAACAATAAAAATTTCTTTTAAATCTTCAGCCCAGCAGTCCTTGCTTCACTCATATCCCTCTTTGTCCACCTTTTGTTCTATGTTCCATGATTTTAGTAACACTAATTCCCCAAAACCTCCCACAGTTTCTTCTTTTCATTTCTTCCAGCTGGCAAACACGTGGCATTCTGCTTTCTCTGCACCTGCCCTTGAGCAGCCACACTGTTGGGGAAAGTCAAGCACCTGGGCTGAACTAGTCAGGATAAATGTATGATCACCATTCTTGAGTGGAATTTCTGTACTTCTCTGCCATCCTATTATAGTTCTCCGATTATATTTCTCAATCTTCTTCTTTCTCCTCAAACTTGTAACCTCCACCCACCAGCCTTCACACACACATTGAGAGGGTTCACTTGAAATGTAGGCAGACAGGGCAGGGGTCCAGTGGGAAACAAAGGCAGGTGGAACATAGGCAGGGCCAGACATGGCAGTTTGAGCAGCCTAATCACAGAAACCAACCAAGCAGAAATAACAAAATGTTTCTGGAATCAAAGAGGGAGGCATGGGAAACCAAGGGAGGGCCTGCAACAAAAAAGTGAACTGGCACACAGAAACAGATAAAGTTCGGGTCCGTTGCTGGGCAAGAACAATTGAGGGAATTAACAGAGATAGACATAGAGCAGGCTTGTAGCAAATATATACTCCTGGACTACAAGGCTTGAGGGGGGCAGCCCATTATTGCTCCCCACCCCCGTGAGGGGAGTCTGAATCTGCTTGTAATACATTTCCCACACTTCTGCTTAAATCTTCTGGTCCGTGGAGCTCATTCTTTGGTGGCACAAAACACGACCCCGGGGAAACACCTCAGCTCACTGTTCTGGTTACCAACATTGTCCCTTCCCATTCTCATCAAATGACTTCACATCCTTCCTACTTCACTAGGAAACTTGAAACCATCAAATGAAAACTTTTTTTAATTGATTAGTTTTAGAAAGAGGAAGGGAAAAAGAGAGAGAAACATCAATTTGTTGTTATACTTATTTATGAATTCATTGATTGCTCCTTGTCATGTGCACTGACCAGAGGTCAAACCCACAACCTTAACATGTTGGGACAATGCTCTAACCAACTGAACTACCTATCCAGGGCCTCAAACTGAAAGTCTTTCAAACCCCCTCTAGGTCTCAAACCTGCAAACCTAAACCTGCCTGGGCTCCACCTCTTTTTCTCCCCTGATTTACATAAGAGGAGCAAGCCCTCCTGCCTGAGACGGATCTGCCCATCTGTCCTTCCGTCCCATCCCCTCTGCACTTTCTTTTCTTTTGATTTCCCCTTTCTATTGGACTGAATACTTCACCACGTTCCTCTTCACTGGATTCTTCTTTTTAACATTTAAACACACTCAAATCTCTCCCCATCTTAAACAAACAAAAAATGCATCGTGTAATTCCAAATCCTGTCTAGCTACTTCTCTTTCTCTGGAAAATGAAATTTCCTGACAGTTGTCTAATGCAATGTCTTCGTCTGCACACTCTTCAATCCAAATCAGTCTGGCTCCTGCTTCTGTCATGCCATGAAATACCTCTTAATAAAGTCATCAGGGACATCCATTCATTAAAATAGAAGTAACCTAGTTTAGCTCTTCTCTTATTTAAGCCCTCAGTAGCATTTGCCACTGGAGGCCATTCCTCTTTCTCTTTATTGAATAATCTCTTTCCTTTGCTTCTGTGATATTCCATTCTCATTTATTTCCTACTAAACCCCTAGAACAGCGGTTCTCAACCTGTGGGTCACGACCCCTTTGGCGGTCGAACGACCCTTTCACAGGGGTCATCTAAGACCATCCTGCATATCAGATATTTACATTATGATTCATAACAGTAGCAACATTACAGTTATAAAGTAGCAATGAAAATAATTTCATGAGGAATTGTATTTAAAGGGCTAGAAGGTTGAGAACCACTGCTCTAGAATCTTCTCGGTTTCTTTTGAAAGCTCACTATCCACTTTGGGGCTTTATTGTTGACATTCACTTGTCTCTTTTCACTTACTGACTGCAAGTGCACAAAGGAAAGAGCACCCTCGCCTGGGCGTGGCTCAGTGGTGGAGCGTGAACCTATGATTCCAGATCAGGGCAAATGCCTGGGTTGCAGGCTCGATCCCTAGTGTGAGGCGTGCAGGAGGCAGCTGATCAATGATTCTTTCTCATCATTGATGTTTTCGTTTCTCCCTCTCCCCCTTCATCTCTGAAATAAATAAATAAAACTTTTTTAAAAAGGAAAGAGCCCCGTAGAAGCATTCTAGTGATGTACATTATAACCCTACTTAACTTCTCATTAATCCTGATCACAGATTAAGTTATGTACTAGTATGGTTTAAAAGAAAAAAAACACACTGAGATTTGAGATTAGAAACACTGTATTCAAATCTACATTCTGCCTATGCAAATTGTTTAACTTCTCTGAGTCCCTACTTTTTCATTTATGAATTGGTGATAAAATTGCTTGTGACTTATAGGATTACCTTAAGAATTAACAAAAATGAATGCTTCGTTAATTCTACAGTGTTTTTGCAAATATTTATTGTTAATAGTCTTAGTCAACAAAGCAAAGTGGAAGAGAGCAATCTTTTTCATTGGAGAGATGTGTTGAAATTTCAGAGTTATGACATCTTATACAATTTCTTATCTTCTCTGAGCCTCAAATCTTCTTATCTTAAAATATAGGGCTAAAAATATCTATCTCACTAGTTTTCAAAAATACTTTTATTTTGGATGCAGAGTAGCATATGGATTAAGATCAAGAGCTTTGGAATCAAGAAGATTTGGGGGTTGAATTTTGGTTCTGCCACTTATTAGCTGTGTAGTATTTGGCAATTTTATCTTTCTAAGCATCAGTTTCCTTATAATGATAATGATACCTAACTCATAAGAAATATAAGATAAAAATAGGTGTTTGTAAAGTGCCTGGCATAGTGTCAGGTATGTAAATTTTCAATTGTCTAAAGTGCTTATTATATTGTTACCTGGATGAGAGTAAAACCCTCAAGAAGTGGAATATAACACTCATGCCTTAGAGACAGACTAGAGTAGACATTAAATGTTACAAAATATGGGCCCCAGCATTTCTTGGGTTTCGTGCAAAGAGTGGCAGCCCCAAGGCAGCAGGAGTACAATGAAGGCATGGGTCACCAAGGCCAGGGCAATGAGGACCACTAAGTTCAAGTTAGCCCTAGAAAAAATACTTTCTTTAGCTTGATGAAAGGCACTTTAATGGAATCTAATCCTTCCTTTAAAAGAAACTGAAAAAGAGCAGCTTCTTAAAATAAAGTGCATGTAACCAGAGAACAGGATACCTAAGTTCTCCTGTTCTAGTCACTTCATCACAAGTTATGTGAATTCTGACAAATCTCTTCGATTTCATAGGCCATATTGTCCCTGATTTTTAAAGATGTTAGAATGGGACTAGGTTAGTTATTCTCATCACTGGTTGCATTTAAAAAATATTGATGCATTGACCCCACCTCAGTTTTCTGACTTAATTGGTCTGGGGTGGGGCTCAGCCATTAGAACTTCATAAACAACCCCTAATTCTAATGTGCAGCAAGGGTTAAGAACTACCAGATCAGATGTTACCTCAGATGTCTTTCAATTCTACGATGCTATGGATTTCTTTATCTCCACAAACAAGAAGCTCCTGTGGAGCTCATTCATTCTTTTCTATTGCCCCAGCAACAGTATAAACAGATTATAATTTTAATCCAGAATCTAAAAACAAGACTCAGACTCTTTCTACTGACCATCTACAGCAAGATTAAGCAACAGAGGGTAGGAATTCTAGAGTCAGGGGAACCCAGCCAAACTTCCAAGTAGAATAAGCAATTTATAGTCAAGGTCAAGACTAGGGCTGAAGATTGAGAGATACAGTCCTGAGGTAAAGTTCATTCAGCCGACCAATAGGGTCACAAACCAAGGAGAGCTGAGTCCAGTCTCCAAAGTCAGTGGGAAAAAAATCTGCAGAACAGAGCCAGGTTTCTATATCAAGGTCATACGCACCAGAGGTCAGAAACAAGAGACAAAAAGAAAGTGCCACCAACACTGTTCAGAAGCTGGAACAATGTAAGAAAAGTGAGCGCTCACCAATAGAGTAGGACCCTTGAGGCTTTAACTATGACCCAGTCTCCCACTGGAGTCTAATTAGAGAATTAAGCTGCACATTGCCAACATATGCGCTCCTCTGCCCCTCCCCAACCCCGCATTTGTACTTCATATTTATTCCTTTGAATTTCACATGTGTTCTCTATATATGTGAATACTTCAGTCCCCAACTAGGACTTTGGCCCTTTGAAAACAGAGACTACAAAGTATTTTCCTTCTTATGATCTGCCTCGCAATGACTTATAACTTTAACAACTAATACAGCAAAGGCTTACCATGAATGTGAGTGAATTAAATGATTGAATACATTTCCTGGGAAAGAAAAGAACAAATACATCCCCGTATAGAGCACATCCCAACCTGGGTAAAAGCTGCAACACATACAACATTACCTGGGTATGGGATGATTCTGTGTGTGGGTATCCTGAATGTCCAAGGACTCCTGGGCCCACGCAGACCCCAGTTGAGTTGGAAGAGATATCACAGGTTATGTCACGTGAAAGTGGGCGCCAGCATGCAGAGCTGTGAACCTCTTGGTCATTTGAACACGTGATTGGCTGTGGAGATAAAGCATAAGTGAGTAGGAAGATATGGTGATATATTTATCAAATTAAACTCTGTTAAAAATAAACAATAGTGTGACTTTTAAGAGGAATAAAGACAAGACTTCTGAAATGAATAAATATTTTCTTATTACTCTATGAAAATAAAAACATCTAGACAGATTATTAGACATCACATTTTAACCAATTTTTGTAAGCGACTGATGTTCCAGATCAGAAATGTGTATCATCTCATCTTCTCTGTCATATTACAAGCATGTATTAAATACCCTCATGTTGAAAGTTACTGTAGGTGGAGCATATATGAGGAAGCTTCTCTTCATACAAGGAATAGAATGTTAGAGCTAAAAAAAAAAAAAAGAACTGCTTGCAGCTTATCAGGTAAAACCTGTTAATGGTCATTTTGGTAATGAGATTTTGAAGCAAAAAGAGTTGAATTATTATTGTTATTATTATTATCATTATTATCCCATAATAAACATATAGCAAGCATTGGGGTCCATACCTTCCAGTGTTAAGGTCAGAGTACTTTTCATTCCACTGTACTACATATAGTATATTGTTTTACTAAAGTATGATAATTGATTAATATAATGTATTCTATACTACACTATACTAATAAACATGTTCATACAAAGAGACTTTGCATGATCCATGCCATGCTCTACACAATGGAACTCACAAGCCCAGGACAGGGACACAGAAGACAAACCATTTGTCCAGTTTGTGATATGGCTTTTCTGACTTCCCATTGGGCATACAGCAGAGTATAAACAGTCCTCAACAAGGACACCAAAGGTCTCTACTCTGGGAATTTATAAGCTCCTATAACAGGGAGACAAAACAGATTTGTGCATCGTTAACAAATAATACAATAAATACAAAATGTTGTTGAGAAAAAGGTGAGTTCAGTGGGAAATATTTGGGGGAAGAGGTGTGCTAAAAGAAGCAGAACAAGGTAAAGTGAAAATGAGAGAGGAATAGGTTCAGGAATTTATGGATCTTGATCAAAAGTTTTGTTACATCTCAAAAATAATGTGGAATCATCCGGGGCTCTTCAACTCATGGAATAATAACACTTTCTAGCTGTGAGTCAAAGGCATCTTTACCTCTCCTTGCTCGTCTGCAAAGGGAGGACACGAAAATACCCATCGTAGATTTGCTGTGAGGATCTATGAGTAAATAACTGCGGGAGGGTTAGAGCAGTCAGACAGAGAGCATGCACTAAGTAAGTGTTAGCTATTGCTGTTGTTAGTATCAGTATTCATGTTTTCATTCCTACTGTTACGACTACTAGTTGTCTTTGATCGTGTTGATTTAATAACACATTACTAGGTAGCTATAAAATGGCTAGTCCAACCACCAGTAAGTTTCATAAAATTGTCAAACTGGATTGTATGTGGCCATTTGTCTATTAGGAACTGTCATTAACAATGCAAAAAATAAATCATTGTTATTTAGTATAGATAAGATGAAATGCTCTCGGCAGTAAAGTGATTGCTTGGTTAGATTTTTCTAAATATTATATCAAGGAAATAAAGAAAACAGCTCTATGCTTTATTAAGATTTAACCAAATCCATATTATTCACTAGGTAAATTTGAGCAAAGTTGGACTTACCTTTAATAACAACCTTGCCTATTGTCCTAAGTGCTGATTCTGTTGCTTTAGTTATTACCCAATTTGCCAAAGGCTGATGATATTTTAACACACTTTGCAAACAAAGTAAAACTCACTCACCTGGCCTGTTTTCCAGAATGTTCTGACCCTGTTGGAATCCCATCCCTTTCAGAGAAGGAAGATGATAAGTGGTGTCCACACGAAGGGTGCAGAACTTATGATCTAGGCTCGGCTTCTGAGTAATATTTTTACTGTGTTAGGTTTCTCTGAGTCTTAGTACAGGCAGAGTTTCTATACAAAATTGGAATAGTTGGAGAACTGGGAATAATATTTAATCCAATATCCAGCCTTAGTTAATAATGGCCAGAAACAACTGAAGTGCATTAGTTGTAGTTACCAAAGAAAGTTCTATAGGTTTTTCCGGTAACTTTATAAGGATTAACTTATGATCTCCTACATCCCAACAGAAAAACAAAACACCAAAATTTATTTTCTTTTGATTTATAATCTTTAAATAATCCTTAAAGTTCATTATTAAATTTAGTCTTCAGAGAAAAATATATTTATAGCTATGCTCTAAATGTCCATAGTAAAGTGAAATAGTCAGCTGTCCAGATACATGCTATAAAAACAATTTAAGAAAATATCTGTAAAGATCATCAAGTTTGTTGCTATCTAGAGAAACTACAAAAACTATGAATATTTGGCTAAATGGATTTTTTTCCCATTTGCAAGTTCCAGCATCCTGAAGACCCAATCTTAGTATCTCAAACTCAGAAGAGACAAAGAGAACATTATTGAGGTGGGGCCTTTGTTCAATGACTCAAGAACACAAGCCCCTTCTCTTCTGGTGACAGGAATCACCTATGGAGATCCTTTTAGTCCACTAACACCGAGCAACAGGACTGTCTTCTTTGGCTGACACTGCAGGCAATGAATGCAGGCTGAGAGCCATGGCTCCAAATTGCAAAGGTAAAACATTTCATTTATGCTTCAGGCAGTGAATTTTAACTTTCCATTTTAATTTTTAGCACATTTCCATTAAAGATTATTGGTTCAGACATAACCAGATACATAAAAAGCACTTAACTATATAGTGAGGGCTCGATTCCAGGTGGAAGACATTTTAAAATAGACAAAAGATTATACTTTTGTACAAAGTAGAAATGTTTAAAGGATTTCTTTCTTAGGTCTAAAGACAATATCCAGGATTAATAGCAGGATTTCCAAAACACCTACAAATCTGAGTTCTGACAGATTTATAAATTATACATAAAATATAATCTCAAAACAAAACCAAAGTTGTTGAATGAAGAGCATAAATATAGAAAGTAAAATAGATTTATTCACATATCATGTGGTCATAGAAAATTTCTAATGCTTTATATCAGTAACTATATAAAATAATTTCTAAAGTATAATATAGTAGAATATAGCATGGAAAGTTGAGGCAAATATATAATACACGGCTACTCTTCCTTTCAGAGAAGAATGCAAAATTATAACATTGACTGCATAGTAGTAAAGAGATTAGATTGCTCTTAAATGCTGAAAACAAGACTGTCACATAAGCAAAATTTTAAAGTAGAGCAATAATACTCACCAGTTGGTTTTCAGACTGTTCAACGTTTACTACGTATTTCCCATGTTTCCTGTCCATTTTTGAGTTTGCAATACTACAAGCTTAACTCCAAGAATATTTTTCAACACATGCATTGCCCTTTATAACCCTGAGAAATAATTAAAATGATTGATGAAAAATCAACTCTGATGCATCAGTGCAGGTGTGGATTAAAAAAAATAACAAATAATTACCAACTAAAACAGGATCCACCTTAGAGAAGGAAATGAATTAATTACAGAAAGACACAAGAAAACCTATACTTCCTCTGAGCGGTCCTGTGACTACCACCCTCAACAGAAAGGAACTCTGAACATCTTATATAAGTTTCAATCCTTCGGCACGGCTGGGTGGGGCTGGCACCTAGAATTAGACTTGCCCACAAGGACGGAGACTGCAGGAAGTCAGGCTCCAAATAAGAGCAGGGACCTGGCGGCTCCCAGGGTGGAGACGGTTTTGTCATCCATACTGACCCTGCACCTCTGTCCAGGCATCAGGCAAATGGTTGACCAGCGCCTCTGAGAGGGTCACAGAGTGTGGGTCAACAGTGAATCGCACAGCCGGTATCTCTCTCTCCTTGAGAACAGCACATCTGGAAGCTCAGGTTCACTGAAGGGACCACAGTCCACAGGGGTGGGCACAAAAAGCGTAAAGGCTCCAGGCTTCATTGAGAACTGAGAACTTGCAGAAAATAGGCTGGCTACTAGAATGGGAACTCAGAATGGAAATTTAAGGAAACCTACAACATGGGGCAAAGAGAGAAATTGGGGCTTGTACAGTCCAGAACCATAGCTAGGTCTTCAGAAATGAGGCCTTATGGGGAATGGGGTCAATCCTAAATATGGGATTAGAATAAGACCCAAGTGCTCATCAGTGGGGCATCGTAGCCCTGCTAGGGGTACAGTGGACAGTGCAGGAACCAGCAGTCCCAGAGTCCAACGGTGGGACTTTGCTTATTTCATCAACTTCATATTGGGTGGAAGCTGGGGTGTGAAAGACAAGAGCTACTAGGGCTGAAGCAGCTCGTAGAACTTCTATCTGAGTCAGGTTTGGATTTGGGACAATGATGGCAATGGAGGGAGGACTGAAGGAGGCTGTAGTGAATTGGGCTTGAGGAGCAGGTGGGGAGAGGGCAGCCGGGCAGGGCAGTGAGGCGAAGCTGAGAATTCCTGGTTACTCCACTGGGAGTAATATTTGAAATATCAGGAAAACCCAGGTGGCAATCTTTGAGGAACGAAGCTGGTCATGGTTTGCAAGAGGCTAGTTCTGATCCAGAATGTAAAGGTCTTCACTCACCTGGATACATAGAGAGAAGGAAGGAGCAGTCACAGAAGACAGCAGCTGAAACACACAGAGCAGCGGAAAGAAGCAAAGCATTGGGGGACATTCTGAAGGTCGATCTGGATGTAGTAGGAGGCTATAATGAAAATAGAGAGCTATTAGGTCAAATAGACAAAGGGGAAAGGCAAATGTCAGATGTGAACTTTAAAATGTGCATGGAGACTGAACAAAACAGTAAGATGTTGTGTAAGGAAATAAATGAAAATTGTATTTGGAATAACCAATTTTATAGCCACTAGTGTCAGAAAAAAAAAAAAGATTGTATGACTATCCCTGAATTCATTCCAGTTATAATACTGTAATTCACATTGCTGGCTGCCTTTTATGTCCCCTACCTTGTACTGGATGCTGAAATATGAATAATGGTCCCATTATCTCCCCCGAGGAAGGCCATACATAAGTGGTCTCCCAACTTTCACGTATGCCCCCTCGATTCATTCTTCGCAAGGTGGATAGAATGCACTTTGCAAAATGTCAGACTGCTCCACAACCCTGAATGACTGCCCATTAGCCTTGGGGTAAAAGCCCAGATCCTTTCCATGCCAACAAACCTGTGAGCTTGCTGGACTCTGCTCACCTCTGAATCCATGCTGCACTATTTCATACATCAGATACCATGCCCCAGCCACACTGTTCAAAGAGCATTTGAAGAAATATTTCAAACATATAAAAGGCATAAAGAATAATCCGGTAAATAGCCCAAATCCCATTCTTAGCTAGCTTAAGAGATTCAGGGTTGCTTTTATTCATAACACCTCTGAAGTCAATTATGTGGGTGTTTTCCATACCAACCAGTTCTCCAGCTTTTTCAGATACCAGTTGGTGTCCTTACAATTAAATCCAATTCTGACACTATCTACCAGGAGTTAGCATCAGATCCCACGGGTTAAAGGGCTCAGTCTCACCAAACTGCCCCAAATTCAGATGCCAATCTCAAGTCCTGAACCATCTGTACTTCTGACCAGCTGGCTATAAATCTGACACTCCCCTCCTCGGGTTTGATAATTTGCTAGAATGGCTCACACAACTCAGGAATGGCCTTAAGATTTATCAGTTTACTAGAGGCCCGATGCACAAAATTCATGCAAGGGGCTCGGCCCTCGCAGCCGTGCCTGCCTCTGCCGGCCCTCACAGCCCCAGCTTCATCTGGAAGGTCGTCCGGAAGGTTGTCCAGATGGTTGTTTTGTCCAGATGGTTGTTCTGCTCTTCAGTCTAATTAGCATATTAGCTCTTTATTATATAGGATGATAAAGGCTATCTGATACACAGAGGTGGGAACAGCCAGATGAAAGGATTTGGGGAGAGGTCTAGAAATGTCACAAGTACAGGAGGTTTGTCCCCCTGGAGCAGGGTGTGCCACTCTCCCAGCACATGAGATATGGTCACCAACTCATAGTTATCTAAACCCCATTGGTTAGGGGTTTTATGGAGGTTTCATCACATAGGCATGATCGGTTATTAACTCAATCTCCAACCCATCTCACCTCCCTGGAGTTTGGGGTGTGGGGCTGATAGTTTCAGGTTTCTGATCAAGGTTTGGTCTTTCTGAAGACCAGCCTCCATCCTGAAGTTAGGTAGGAACCTGCCAAGAGTCTCCTTATTAAAGCAAAAGACACTCCTGTCAAAACTGTCACTCAGGGAACTACTAGGGATTTAGGAGCTCCATGCCAGCGACTGGAGACAAAGACCAATTATCTTTCTATGATATCACAGAGATAAAATATTTTTACATGCAATAGAGCCACCTCTATTCTTAGTCCTAGTCATATTCTCCTCCCTCTCCTTTGATGTGTATATTTCCCATGTAATTTTTAATGCACTCCAAAAATATACAAAATTGTGTGCATGTTTTAAAATTTATATGAAAACTATTATACAGTATTCTTCCATAATATAGGTTTTTTTTTGAGGGCCCATATTACATTTCAACTACACTCACAGCTATAACTCTATTTTATTCATTTCCACTGTTTATAAATTTCCATTGATTGAATACATTGCAATTATTAATCTATTCTGTTGATAGAAGTTGAGTTTGGTACCATTTTTTACTATTATAAACAATGATGTCCTGAATGTTCTAGTATAGGGATGGAGAACCTTTCCTCTGCCAAGGGCCATTTGGATATTTATAATATCATTCAAGCCATACAAAATTATCAACTTAAAAATTTGCCTGCTATATTTGGTCAAACTCACCCTAATGCCTTGGCAGGGCCAGACCAAATGATTTCACAGGCCTTATACAGCCCACAGACCAGATGTTCCCCACCCCTGCTCTAGTATATACCTTCTTGGGGACATTTATTAAAATGTTTCTAGATGTTTACTCTTACTTTCTTTCTATGGATTTTAGAAATAGATGTGGAGAGATTCCGAACTAATAGGCTATTTTAATGCTACAGAAATTAGAAAGCTTCTCTTTTGTCACACATATTTTGAATTGTGATCACATTATGCATAGACACACATACAGTATCTTTTTTTCATTTAACATTTTAGCATATGCATTTGCCCCACTAATCTAAAATCCTTTAAAAAAAAACACACATTTAATGTCAATGTCAGGCGTGGAATTAGGTCAGATGTGAATTACTTGAGCTACCTGTTAAGTTGTTGTGTGTCTTCAATTATGAGTAATACTGGAAGGTGTTATTATCTATATCTCCAGCTATTTTCCAGGGACCAATGCCCAGAAAGTGGGATTACAAAGCTGAATAATATTGACAGAAGGACATGAAATACATGTGTGAATACATTCTGAGAGCGATGGTCCAGAGAGAGAAGGTCACAAATGTAATGATACAGGTATACCCACTCAAGGTTCCGGATTCAACATGCTTGCGTGAGAGACTTGGAAGCACTAATAGTTTGCTCATTTGGTTGCATAAAACAAAAACAGTGGGGGATTATGTTTAATGGAGCTGAAATGACACAACTTCTTTGATATAATACAGAGACATGAAGCAGGGAACAGAGTGCAGAATTTCAGAGGAAAGTTGGGGGAAGGGTGAGTGGGTGTGAGGTAACCAAGCAAAGACATTGTATGCATATATACATAACTCAGGGACACAGACAATAGAGTGCTGAAGGCCTGGGATTTGGGGGGTCAGGGGCAAGCTGGAGGGGATCAATGGGGGGAAAGGGGGACATATGTGATACTTTTAACAATAAAGAACTTTTTTAAAAAATAAGTTAAAAATTCAAGGCTTAGGAATGGATATGTAGCACTGAATTTGTCATGTGTTTCTTACCAATTCCATTATAGAATCCAGAGGACAAGCCCTTCAGCGTTTAGTGAAAAATAGGATCAGAGAGGGCAGCAGCACAATCCCTGGAAAGCACTAGGCCTAGACCACCCAAAGTCTAGTCTCCTTCCATCACCATTTATCACCCCTTTACCTTCTTCTACCTGCTCCCACCACCCTTCCCCTCTGGTAATCACGCAGTCCCCCTACTTCTCTACCCTCTGACAGCTGTCACTCCATTCTCTGTATCTATGAGTCTGTTTCTATTTTGTTTATTAGATTCCACATATCAGTGAAATCATTTTTTATTACAATTATTTTTTAATTCTTTATTGTTTAAAGTATTACATATGAATCCTTTTTTTCCCCATTGACCTCTCCCTGCTCATTCTCCCCCTCCAGCACATGCCCTCCCCCCCTTACTGGCTGTGTTCATGGGTTATGCTTATATGCATGCATACAAGTCCTTTGGTTGATCTCTCACTCCCCCCCACCCCCAGCCCCCGCGTCCTCCCCTCATGAGTCTTGCTTCAGGCTTATTTATCCTTTCAAAGAACCAGCTCTTATTCCCATGGATATTTTCTATTCTCTATTTTGCTTATTTCCACTCTATTAATTCATTCCTTTTACTTACTTTGGGTTTTGTTTGCTCCTCTTTTTTCTAGTCCCTTTAGGTGTAAACTTAGATTGTTTATTTGGAATTTTTCCTGTTTCTTGTGGGAAGCCTGTATAGCTATGAACTTCCCTCTAATAACTGCTTTTGCTGCATTCCATAAATTTGTAAAATTGTGTTTTCATTTGTCTCAAGGTAGTTTTTTATTTCCTGTTTGATATCCTCTTTGATCCATTTGTTGTCTAGAAGCCTGCTGTTTAATCACATATTTATATTTTTTCCAGTTTTCTTCCTATAGTTGATTTCTAGTTTCATGCCATTGTGGTCAAATGTGCTTGAAATAATTTCAATCTTCTTGAATATACTGAGGCTTATTTTGTGGCTTAATATGTTTCTATCCTGGAAAATGTTTCATGTGCACTTGAAAAATTGTGTAACCTTCGGTTTTTGGATGAAGTGCTCTATAAATGTCTATTAAGTCAAACTGACCTAATGTAGCATTTAAAGCCATTATTTCCTTATCAGTTTTCTGTCTGGATGGTCTATCCATTGAGTTAAGTAGTATTAAAATTCAACTACTGTATTTTTAATCCAACTATTAATTTTTACCTTTATATCCATTAATATTTGCTTTATATACTTGAGTGCTCCTATGTTGGTTGCATAGATATTTACAACTGTCATATTCTCTTCTTGGATTAATCCCTTTAAAACTACGTAATGTTCTTCTTTGTCTCTTTCTACATTCTTTACTTTAAAGTCTATTTTGCCTATGAGTATTGGCTACCCCAACTTTTTTTTATTTCTATCTTTTCCTATTGCTCCACTTTCAGGTGTGTGTGTGTCTTTTGCTCTAACATGAGTCTCTTGTAGGCAGCATACAGATGAGTCTTGTTTTTTATCCATTCTGTCACCCTATGTCTTTTAATTGGAGCATTTAGTCAATTTACATTTAAAGTAATTATTGATAGATGTTTAATGCTATTTTGTTCATTTTTTTTGGTTGCTTTATTCTTCTTTATTCCTTCATTCTCTTGATCTCTTGATTATTTTATTTAATGTTTTGATTGGATTACTTTCTCTTTATTTTTTATGTATTTTTGTATGTTTTGGTTTATGGTTACAATTTCTTATATATTCATCTCTATCTATAACAGTCTATTTTTAGCTGATTAGCATTTAAATTCAATTCATTCTTAGATCACATTTTGACATGTTTTATATCTTTTTGTTTCATGCATCACCTGATTATTTATTGTAGTTATAGCTAATTTTGTTATTTTGTCTTCTAACCTTCGTATTATATTTATAAGTAGTTGATTCAATGTTTATTGTAAATTTGCCTTTACCAGTAAGATTCTTTTCTTTCCTGTATATTCTTATTTCTGATTATGGCCCATTTTTTTTCTGCATTAAAGACCCTTTAACATTTCTTGCTTGTCTGAGAAATAGGGTGATTTCACTATTTTGTCTTTCAGGTCACTAATCTGTTCTTCTGTATTAGCTAATCCAGTGTCAATTCTTTGTCTCTCCTTCAATTCTGAACAATAACTTTTCCAGATAATAGATAAAGGTTATAGCACTTTAAGTAATTCCTGCCACTCCCTTCTGGTCTGTAAACTTGCTTCTGAGGAATCAGCTGATAGCGTTATGGGGTTTCCCTTTTATGTTGCTTGCTGTTTCATTCTTGCTGCCTTCTAGATTGTCTCTTTATCCTTAACTTTTGCCATTTTAATTAGAATATATCTTGGTATGAGCCACATTGGATTCATCTTATTGAATTTCTCTGTGCTTCCTGGAGCTGGATATCTGTTTTCTACCCCAAATTAGAAAAGTTTTCAATCATTATTTCATCAAATATTCTTTCTGTCCCTTTCTCTCTCTTCTTCTGGAATCCCTACAATGCAAATGTTAGGGTGTCTAATGTTATCCCAGAGATCTCTTACTCAATCCTCATTTAAAAACGTACTTTTTTTCATTTTGCTATTGTGTTGGGTGATTTCACTATTCTGTCTTTCAGGTCACTAATCTGTTCTTCTGTATTAGCTAATCCAGTGTCAATTCCTTTTAATACATTCTTCATTTCAGTTATTATATTCTTTATCACTGGTTTTTAAAAAATATATTTTATTGATTTTTTACAGAGAGGAAGGGAGAGGAATAGAGAATTAGAAACATCGATGAGAGAGAAACATTGATCAGCTGCCTCCTGCACACCCTCTACTTGGGATGTGCCCGCAACCAAGGTACATGCCCTTGACCGGAATTGAACCTGGGATCTTTCAGTCCACAGGCCAATGCTCTATCCACTGAGCCAAACCGGTTAGGGCTATCACTGGTTTTTTATTACATTTTCTATTTCTTTGTTGCAGAGCTCTTTGAGTTCCTCTATTCTACTCTCAAGTTGTTGAGCATCCTTCATACTGTTTCCTTGAACTCCTTATTATGCAACTAGAGGCCCAGTGCACGAAAATTCATGCATTCAGGGGGCCCCTCAGCCTGGCCTTTGCCTTCTCACAGTCTGGGAGCCCTAAGGGGATGTCCAACTGATGGCTTAGAGTGGGCCAAAGTTGCAGCCTGGCCTCCCTCTGCAGGAGGTGACTGGCAGGCCAATCAGGGGACAGTGAGTGGCTGGCCCCACCCCCCCATCACCCCTCTGCCGCTGCTGGTTCCTATCACCCCCTCCCCATCAATGTCCCCTCCCTCTGCCCACTGAAAAAAAGCAACTGTTTGACCCACATCAGTGATTTTTTTCAAATTCCAATTGCACTAGATTCCATTCTGAGTTATTTAAAAATGTCAAATGTGTTTTTATTGATAGAATTTTTTTAAATTCATTGAGTAAATGTTTATGGAGAACACAGTACATGCCACACATTTTTGGGGGGGAATGGGGATTTATACAGCAATACATAAAACAGACAAGCATTTGTTTTATTGGAGCTTACATTCTAATCCTATATAATAAAGAGCTAATATGCTAATTAGACCAAAGAGCAGAACGTCCCAAAGACCTTCCGGACTAAGCTGGGGCTGCAAGGGCCAGGCGAGGCTGCAAGGGGCTGCGAGGGCTGGCCAGGGCTGCTGGGGGCTGCAAGGGCCGGCTGGGGCAGCCAGGGTTGCAAGGGCCAGCCAGGCCTGCGAGGGGGTGTGAGGTTTGGCTGAAGCAGCTGGGGCTGTAAGGCCCAAGCCCTTGCAGAATTTCATGCATCGGGCCTCTAATTTTATTATAATTTGTAGTACATGCACTACTTGACTATTGATTATATACTTCAAAATTCATTTAAATAATAATTGTGTTTTGTTGTGGATAATACTCTGCTTTTATAAATAAACTAGAAGCCCGTTGCACGAAGAGATTCGTGCAATAGGCCTTCCCTTCCCCTAGCTGCAGGCACCGGTTTTCCTCCGGCACCCGGGACCCAGGCCTTTGCTGCTCCGGCTGGAGCCTTCATCTTTCGCTCCACGGCTTCGCACCTACATATACAAATTAATCACCATCTTTGTTGGGTTAATGTGCATACTCTCCTGATTGGCTGGTGAGTGTAGCAGAGGGATGGTCAATTTGCATGTTTGTCTATTATTAGGTAAGATATTATTATGTTCAAACTCAAAGGACCGTATACATTTAGGTCAAACTCCAATAAATAAAAGTGAACTCTTCTTACTCCAGCCTGTGTGTGCACTTATAGTGAGCAGGAGTTCATCCATTTTCTAGGGTCTAACATTGCTTTCTGGGTTGACTCTCCTGCTAGATCATTCTTCTCTATGTTGAGTCAAAGTTTTCCTCTCAGTAACTTTGACCTGATTCTGTTTTCTAGAGAGATACACAAAAATAAATCAAATTCTCCTAAATAATAAGTCTTAATTATTTTGGCACCACCATCATGTTCTTCATTATTTAATTTTTTTTAAACCCACTTCTTAAAAGACAAAAGTTAGTCATTAGACTTTTACATAAGTCCAATAATTATTTTTAATGAGTGAGGTTTAAAAAAGAAAAAAGAGAGAGAATAGCACTGTAGCACCATCTATGGTAACAAAATGTCACTGCAGCCTCCTCACAGGGTGTGAACACCTGAATGAATACACATTGCACACATCCACCAGAATGACTAGTTTAAAAGGCTGCCAAAGTCACGTTGGTGAGAATGTGCTGTAATCAGAACTCCATATATTCCATGAGAATATAGGTAGTTTGCAATTCGTTTGAGAAACTGTTTGAAAGTATCTTCTAACATTGAACATTTTCTTACTCTATGACTCAGCTTTTATTTTCTAGTAAAAGCCTGAAGCAGACTATGCATACCAAAAGATATTTATATAATAATTTTGCACAGAGCACTGTAGTAATATACAAAACCAGAAATAACCTGAGTGTCTACCAACAAAATAATGGATAAATAAATCATGGTAGTGGTAATACAATAAATTAGTATACCACGATGATAGTGAAGCAATCATTAGTAGAAGCAAAAATATTCATGACTATCCTATATAATAAAAGCCTAATATGCTAAGTGTCTGGTCATCCAGTCGGCTGTTCAACCAATCAAAGGGTAATATGCTAATGATATGCTAAGGCCACTCAACCACTTGCTATGAGGTGCACTGACCCCCAGGGGGCAGATGCTCCCACCAGTAGGTTAGCTTGCTGCTGGGGTCTGGCTGATCAGGACTGAGTTAGATGGGCCAGACACACCCTGGAGCCCTCCCGCATTCCCTCCTGTGTCCCTCCCTGGCCCTGATCATGCACCAGTGGAGTCCTTTGGCCTGGCCTTGGCTGCGCCCTCTCGCAATCTGGGAGCCCTCAGGGGATGTTGAAGATCAGGACAGTTTCACTTTGGGGGGGAAAAAAGGAGGTAGTGATTTGGGTGTGGACACAGGGAATGCTGGTAATGTTCCTTTTTTTTTAAAATTTGGGTGTGAGTATGTACACTTGGTGATAATTCATTGAATATAAATTATGATTGGTGCAT
>NW_005871083.1:9071123-9082911 GCF_000147115.1 Myotis lucifugus | reverse complement strand
ACAGAGAAAAATCAACCAAAAAAATGTCATAGGTTCGCCATCTATCTGGACTAGAGAGAGGAAGGAGAGACTAAAAAGACAGAGGAGGAGAGGCTAGAGAGAGAGGAAGGAGATACTAGAGAGAGGAGGAGGAGGGACTGGAGAGAGGAGGAGGAGGGACTAGAGAGAGAAGAGGAGAGGCTAGAAAGAGGCATGAGAGAGAGGAGTAGAGAGAGATGAGAGACAGACTGAAGAGAGTAAAGAAGGTGAAAAGAGAGATCGACAGGGAGGACTGAGTAGAGAGGGAGGATGGAGAAAAGCTGGTGGATTTGGAGGGATTGTAGAGAGAGAAAGGGTGGTGTATGGGGAGGTGTTGAGAACAGTGATAGAGAGCAGATTGGGGAAATTAAGGACAGAGAGGAGGCTAGACAGAGGGATAGAGGAGAGTGAGACTGTACCCTACAGAGTAGAGAGGAGTGAGAGGGCACGAGGGAGGAGGGATAAAGAAGGAATGAGAGTGAGGAGCGGGAGGGACGAGTGAGGGTACTTGCCGGAGCTTCCTGTTGTTCTCCCAGGTGCCACTCTCGCATCTGTGTGCTGTAGCCTAGGTGTTTCTGGGAACCCCGTCCTTTGGGTTTCTATGCAGCCGTTATTACATTATGGTGATTGGTAACCTCATTTACCATGGCGTTTGGCACCCTCCAAACCCTCTCCTCCACCAGAGGTCAGCGTGGGCTGGAAGTTCCACCCTCTAATCACATGGTCAGGTCTGATGGTGACCAGCCCCTGTCCTTATGCCATTTCCGGAAGTCACCTCACTAATATACCAAACCTTTATCAGTCTCAATTCTTAGGTTAATGTAGGGCAGTGATGGCGAACCTATGACACGCGTGTCAGAGGTGACACACGAACTCATTTTTTTTGTTGATTTTTCTTTGTTAAATGGCATTTAAATATATAAAATAAACATCAAAAATATAAATCTTTGTTTTACTATGGTTGCAAATATCAAAAAATTTCTATATGTGACACAGCACCAGAGTTAAGTTAGGGTTTTTCAAAATGCTGACACGCCAATTTCAAAAGATTCACCATCACTGATCTAGGGGCTTGGAGAGCTGTGAGCCAGGAACTGTGGACAAAGACCAGATGTATTTCTTATAGATAGTATCACAGAAAGTCTAATCTACTCTTTAATATTGTCTAGTTTGATACCATAAGAACAGTGCCTGTGTGAGCACCATCCTGCACTGGTGCCCGTCACTGCTGCGCACTGATGGTTAGAGAATGCTAGGGGTTTCATCATCGTAGGTGCCTGTGCCTGAGACAGTGCCAGAGATAGGGGACTGAGTGCTCGAACCTCTATAAACACACTTTCTCACAAAAGGTAGTGAAGATGCTGGGTTGGTGTCATGTAAATTTCCCTGGCGAATGACCCTCACAGCAGTGTGGTAAGAATAACTCTCCACATGTCCTTTCTGTATCACCAAACGCTCGCCATTCCAGAATGAATAGCAATATGCCATTTCAGGAGTCAGTCTCATTCACGGATGTGACTGTGGACTTCACCCAGGAGGAGTGGGAACAGCTGGACCCATCGCAGAGGATCCTGTACATGGATGTGATGCTGGAGAACTACAGCAACCTACTGTCAGTGGGTAAGGACAGCTTCCAGGCGTCACTGTTTACCTAGGGGCGCTTATGTTCTTTCTCAGTTACCAGAAGTTTGAGCTTCTAAATCACTAAGTGGTTTGGCCTCAAGCTTCACATGTTACAGCTGAGAGTGACTACTGAAGTTCTAAAGTCCAAGCAGTTAGGAGCTGCGATCAAACCAGATGTGATTTTCAAGGTGGAGCAGCCGGAGCTGTGGCTAGCAAAGTTAGAACTGCAGTTGAGAACTCTCTAGCGAAGCTGTGGAAGGAGGGAAGGAGAATCAGAAGCCACTAGAAGTAATATCCCAAGGATTATGAATGAGTTGGTACGTTTGAAATATTAAGTCTTTTTTCCCCAAAAATCCCTAAACCCTTAGAGACAGCTGCAAACAGATGACCTATCTGCCCCAGATGTCTGAGTGTTGTATATTTTAGCTCAGGGCCATTGGCATAGTGGCCTCAGGGGAAATAGATTTTTCAGTGCAGGAGTGACATCCTTGTCCTGGACACAGATGGCAGCCGCAGCACAAGCGCCAGGAATGACCAGTAATGCACAGAGGAAAGTGAAGGTTATGCTAGACCTAGGTGGAGGCTGGGTGATCTGATCCTTAAGATCCTGTCAAATAAAAATAGGGACAAGACTAGTTTGGGGAAGAAATTAAGCATATTAAAAGGAGAGAGAAAAATAAGATATAATAATGAAAATACTTTCTCCAACAGCTTCAATAGAAAAAAAGCAATGAGCCCTAGCTGGTTTGGCTCAGTGCATAGAGCGTCAGCCTGTGGACTGAAGGGTCCCAGGTTTGATTCTGGTCGCAGGCTCCTGGCCCTGGTTGGGGGCATGTAGGACGCAACCAATCGATACGTCTCTTTCACATCAGTGTTTCTCTCTGTCTCTCCCTCTTCATTCCACCCTCCCTAAAAATCAATGGAAAACATATCCTCGGGTGAGGATTAAATTAAATTTTAAAAAAAATGCGATGAAAGCAGTAGTAGCATTGAATCTATCAAAAGGATCTTGGGTCCTTGGATCAATTTTATGTTTCCTACAAAATATGAGTTTCTGAACCTTTTCATTCACTTGCAAAGTCTTACTTTAAAGCAGCGATTTTCAACCTTTTCATCTCATGGCACATAAATTAATTTAGAAAATTCTGCAGCACACCAAAAATACTTTTTGCCAAACTGACAAGAAAAGGGGGGTATAATTTTGATTCATTCACACCAGACAGCTATTGTTGTGTTGGCTGTTGTCATTTTTAAAGTTGACAATCTAAGGGAAAAGTGGTCAGTGCCCCTGACTAGGCAGTTTGCATGTTTTAAAGTTCTTGTGGCACATCCGTGTGCTGCAGCTCAGTGTGGGCATCGTTGCCTTAGAGACGGGAGCTCCTCAGTAGGATTGTTTCTGCAAAACAACAATGCTGCCCGTGGGAAGGGAGAAGGCGGGGAGAGAGCCTGGACACATGTAGGCGAGGTCCTGGTCCAGCCACAGTGACGCAGCGTCAGAGTGTGGGTTGCTAAACTCAGGTCTGCCTGTGTCCTTTCCTTTACTATCTTCATCTACTTGCTTGCCTCTGTGCTAGCTGTGCAGTGTCCCTGAGGACAAGGTCCCCTTCGTCCCTGCAGCGCCAGCCTTCCCACATGTGTTTCCTGTTGCTGCGTTTTTATTTCTCTTTACCCCTCTGTGGGTCGCTGTGTGATCTGGCAATGCTACTTGTGTTCACTGTCAGTTCCCACTTTTTTTTTGCCACAGGGTCTTTTTTCCCCTTGTCCTTTCAGAGTTTAAGAGGGAGGACAGATTTGCACTGGGGACTACTTAATTCTGGAAGACCGGGTCCCAAACTAAAAAGGCAGCTCTAGGATGGGACATTTGGGGGACCTTCTGTAACATGACAGCAAGAGGCCTGACGGAGTGTCCTTCCTGTGCTCTTTCTAGAGGTGTGGAAGGCTGATGACCAGGTGCAGCGGGAGCACAGTGACCCCGAGGAGCAGGCAAGGCCATTCATAATCTGCAAGAACCAAACCCCAATTGAGGAAAGAAGTGATCTCTTTGAAAAATCATTCAATCTGAGCACAGACTTTGTTTCTTTAAGACAAGTGCCCTATAAATATGACTTGTATGAAAAAACTTTGAAATACAGTTCAGACTTACTTAACGGTGGCAGCTATATAAGGAAGCAAGCTGATGAGTATAACGGATTTGGAAAAGCACTTCTCTATCTAAAGCAAGAGAAAACCCATCCTGAAATGGAATACACGGAATTTAACAAAATTGGGAAAGCCTTCAGCCATAAAGAAGCCATTTTTAAACATCAGAAAATTAGAAATTTGGTGCAGCCCTTCATTTGTAATTACTGTGACAAGGCTTTTTCCTTTAAGTCACTCCTCATTAGTCATAAGAGAATACATACTGGAGAAAAGCCGTATGAGTGTAATGTCTGTAAGAAAACCTTCTCCCATAAGGCAAACCTCATTAAGCATCAGAGAATTCATACTGGGGAGAAACCCTTTGAATGTCTTGAATGTGGAAAAGCCTTCACCCATCAGTCAAACCTCATTGTACACCAGAGAGCACACATGGAGAAGAAGCCCTATGAGTGCAGCGAGTGTGGCAAGACATTTGCCCAGAAGTTCGAACTCACTACACACCAGAGAATTCACACAGGGGAGCGACCCTATGAGTGTAATGAATGTGCAAAAACCTTTTTCAAGAAATCAAACCTCATCATACATCAGAAAATTCACACGGGAGAGAAACGCTATGAGTGCAGTGAATGTGGGAAATCCTTCATCCAGAACTCACAACTCATTATACATATGAGAACTCATACAGGGGAGAAGCCCTACGAGTGTACAGAATGTGGCAAAACATTCAGCCAGCGGTCAACTCTTAGGCTCCACCTGCGAATCCATACAGGGGAGAAGCCATACGAGTGTTCTCAGTGTGGGAAGGCCTTCAGCAGGAAGTCCCGACTCAGTGTCCATCTCAGAGTTCATATCGGTGACAAACCCTGACCTGCAGCAGGTCGGACTGTGCAACACCCTCCCACCAGAACCCTTCCAGTCGGGGAGAAACCGCCTGAGGTCCTGAGGAAGCAGGGGAAATCATACTAAGATACCATCCATCAGCTCAAAAACGCCAAAATAGGGTTCCCTACGGACAGCGGTACTGAAAGTTAGATGTGATACCCAACTGAAGAACACATACCAAGAATATCCAACTATAAATAGACATGCTTAACTATTACAATGAGCTTTTTAAAACCTTGAATGAATTATTTAAACCTTGAATGAATTTAAGGATGAAATCGTCTGGGAAGCAGCAGAAAGGATGTACAGACAGTGCCCAGGGATAGAGTGGTTGTGTGCGATTATGCCACAAAACCACAAAAGTATATTTTAGATCTGCCCGTGTGAATTTAACGGTCATTGGGAGTTTGAAATTCCTCTAATAATTAGGACACATCAAACAAGATTTTCCATATTAAATATCACATGTGTTTTTTTACAACTCAGTATGCATTCCAGATGAAATATGGAACAGATTTTAAAGTAGCATGTAACACATTTTCTCCTGCTTGCTGGCATATAGAAGTTGGTGTGGCCATTGTTAATGAGCTGCCTCTTAATAAACAGAGACAGTGGTGAAGTTCTAACCTGCTTCCAGGCTTGCTGAAGCATTTCTACAAGCATCACTTACATGATTATGCAAATATGAGATAATTAAGAGGAGGTTAAGAGTGAGAGGAGGCGGCTGTGGGCTGTGTTACTCAGGATGCACCACAGGTAAAAATGGGCTACAGAGAATATCCACATCCATCATGCTGGCGTTTTCTGCTGGCTGTTTACACACAAATGCATGTCATTTACCAAAATGTGTAACCCAGAAACCACTTGTATTTGTGTTTCCCCGTTTCTCTTAATATTTTATGAATTGTCTTGTAAAAAATGGTAGGATGTGTATGCAGTGCACAAATGTTAGTTACCTTCCAGAGACTTTAAAGGGAAGCTTATTTTAAAACTGTCACATGCCTTGTTGCTTTTTAAAATTTCTATGTGCATCCTCCACTTTAAAGAGACACTTTTGCACATTCTGTTTAGGGGACGCACTTCTACTTCCTTGAGTTTCACTATCATCAGCCTGAAACATTTCCCTTTGGAATCTGACTTTGTGAACCTTTCATGGAAAGGCTTAACTTACACTAACAGTTTTATAAATTACACTGTTCAGTGATCTCTCCATCTATTGTATAACTCAGAGTGATATCATCTTAGGCTTGATTTCAGATTCACAAGTTCCTCCTTTTCCTCCATCACAAATCATGTCATTAGAATTGTAAATGGCAACCGAAACTGGCTTTTAAAATTTTTTGAAGACCATTGATGTGCTGTTACTATACTCGCATATGAATGTGAGCGACTCTGAACAAATTTACTAAAACATCCATAGTCCAATAAGTCTAAGTTGTCATCTGATCTACTAACAGCTGGGAAGCAGAGGAGGTTAATTTCATCCTCTGCTGTTAGAGTAAACTGTGAGGGCCTTGGGAATCACTGTGACCCTGTCTTTTAACTTTAAGAATATACATATTCTTCCACGCAGCACTCTCATGTTTGGGAACCTATCCCTGAGAAAAAACTAACGTGCCAGTACATGAGATTATGTTTATCAATATATACTGTCTATTTTGGTAAGTACATAAGGAAACAGTGTAAATGACCACCAGTGGGAATGATGGAATAAATTGTGGTGAAACGGATCATGGTTGATGGCATTCCACAGAAAATGTAGGAACAACTCCTCCAGGTCAGATGAGGGCAGCGGGAGGGGAGAGTATATACCACATTTTCTAAAATAAAGATCTAAGAACCTTATGTGTGTGTGTTTTTGTATATGACTTTATGAGCCCGGAGAACAAAATTCTCCTAAGTCAGAAATAGAATTGGAAAGTTGTTCATGATTCCTTAGTCCCTAAATTAACACTCATACTAAAACCACACATAACCCATTGAAATGGGCACGTTAAATAACATGAGTTAGCACAGCACCACCTAAGGCAGGCTCTAGCTGTCCTGGCTGTATTGTGCCCTTGATCCTTTTCTCAACAAAAGCACGTATTTTCTATTCATTGTTCACTCAATGGAAACCTTATATAAACGGAAAACCAGTAAAGATTTTAAAAAATGCAAGGAATGTCATGTTGTTATTACTCTAAGTTATAAAGTCCAAACGCTTTTCGAACACGTACCCACCCTTACAACGGCCACCGTGATCACAGCTATGACTGTACTCTAGCGAGCTGTTTGCTCCCAGGGCCTGGAAATTCAGATCAGAACCTCTGATTGTTTTTAAGTGTCTTGTCATCATAATCCAAAGTGGTTTTAGATGAAACTTCTTCTGAAGACAGATCCTGTAGCCTGACCCTAGGGCTGTGTTTCTTTTATCCTCTCAATCAGCCTGGAGGCCGGGTCACTTCCTGGGGGGAGACCAGAGGCCAGGAGGCAGTGCCATTTGCACAAGAAAACCCAGCTCACAGGTGTTTCCAGACTCACCTGGACCTGTCTGACCCCAAAGCCACCCCCACTGCGCTGGACTCTGGGACCTGTTCTTACTCCACTGCTATTTTCATTTTGGAGATTTTCTTTCTATTTCCGTAGATATTTCTCATAACCAAAGGGCTGAAATATTTTTGCTTTTTCACACTGTTTTATGCTTTTTAAATCTAAAGTTGGGAATTACCTACTTGACATAATTCTCATGTGGATAAATCTTGGTGAGTGAGGACTAGTCAGTCATGTGGGGAATGAGGTGACGAATGACATTCTAGGCAAGAGGCACAAAGCGTGCAAAAACGAGGAAATGTGAGACGCTGGGGCCTCAGTGTGGGGGACTCAATGGGATGCAGCTGAAGGTTCAGTCCCAGCCACCATGTGGCTCCTGTCACAGTGGCTCCCCTTGGCTCCCTGTCGTGTCCTCATCCTCTTCAGCTGAGTGGCCAGCCAAGCCCTGGTCTCCCTACCTGCACTCAAGAGCCTGTGCCATCCCCTGGCCTTGTTTGGTTACCTGACTCCTGTCAAGTCCTGCGGCCAAAGTACAATGCACTCTGGTCTCACTTAAGTCTTCTGACTCCACCCGGTCTACGCTCTGCTGCTTTTGAAAAGGAAAAGCCATAGCGCCTCCTGCTGTGGCTGGATGTGGAACACGGTTGGGACCTCTCTCCCCCATTGTCGAGCTGTTGGCTAACATTATTGGTGACCACCTTATCCTCAGGTCTCTCTCCTGCCCCCAAAGAGAGGCCATCCTTCTGCCCGGCACACACTTGAATTGTTGGATGTGGAACCCACATTGGAATGAAGAACCTACCCCTCTCCCTTGGTTTCATAAGGACTGTCAGGATGTTAAAATACAACCACAAACCAACCAAGACACCCCTATTGAAGTTAAGGGGCTCATGAAAGAACCCAGAGAGGGGTACGGAAGAACTCGAGTTACTGGAGGGTACAGGGAGCACGAAACCCCACGAGAAGTGCAGACCACAGCTGTTAACACTAACCATGCAGTGGATGTGGGACATCATTCCTTCCAAAAAGATACCGTGAGCGCCAGCAAGGGGGCAGGCATAGCGGCTGCTGGGGATACGGGGTGATTCTATGATGACAGAGGCTCCTGCCCGGGGTGTTTATGGATTAGGGGTGCGGCCCAGCGCCAACAGAAAACCTGGGCAGAGGACAAGCTGTGTGATGAAGCAGGAAACAGTGTGGGCTGGGCCCGTCCCTGTGAGAAAACTGTGAAACCACCAGAGTAGCATCCTCTGCTTTTAAAAAGTGCACGAGCCGGATGCTGACTGGAAGGGACTTTGGGTAGCGTTGCCCAGAAACAGAAACCCCGCCAGGAGGAAGTTCTGCCAATTCAAAGCCCCCATTTCAGTCGCTTTCCACAAAACTCACAGCAGTCAAGTGCTTCCTGCTTCCTTCTATCTGCTACTGAGTGACAACAAACCATCTTGCAAGGATCCAAGTTCACTTGAATTCCTTCTGCTTCCCTAGCTCTGTTCCTAGTGTCTCCTGATGCCCCCACCATCCAGGCTCCTGCGAATGACCTCAGAACTCTGAATTCCACACCCCGAGAAACAGGAGAGTAACTGCAGCTTGTCTAGGGGTGAGGCCAACAACATGAGCTCTGGCTGATGGGTTTCAGCAGAACGTGGGAAGAAGTTAGCAGAGGCCTGCGTCCCCGCAGTTTGCTGAGCCAGGTGAGAAAAGCAGGGGCAGCAGGTGGGAATTGAGACCCCTTAGGGAAGCGAGAAGAGAGGAGGGAGACAGAGGTATGTTATGCTTAAAAGGATGCATTTGAAGGCAGTGGGAGGCCTGTGGGACTGTGGCCTCAGATCACTTTGCTCAGGACGACGGACGCTGTAATGTTGAAAATAAAGCCAGGCTTGTCTGTGATGAGCACCGGCTAGGGGCAGGGCTGGGGCTGGCTGGGGTCAGCTGGCTTGGCTGTGCTGGGTACGGGAGCAGCCTGAAGAATGGGCACAGGCCTGGACAAGGCCAGGCAGCTAAGGGGTGCCTTGCTGAGACATAAAGGGTCATGATGGAGCGGGGAGATCAGGAGCAGGTGGAACATGACCTCAAGCTAATGAGGAAGCTCAGTATGGCTCCCGTTGGCCTCCGGAGGCAAACACATTTGGCCACACCCCGAGTGGGGTGTGTTGTTTGAATAAAAACATTCACCACACGAAGTAGTAACAGCAACCACAGCACTGCTGTTGGTGACGATGGTTTACAGCGCAGCTTGTTTGGCTGTTGGTAGTGCGTGTGCTTTCACGTTATGTGCACAGTTCAGTAGTCACATCACCCATGAAGGAAGTTCATTATTCTTGTGTCTAAATGAAGAAACAGGTTCAGAGAGGCTAAGGAATTTGCTCAAGTTACATGCAGTGGTACAACACTTAAGAGTACAGAGAGTCGAGAACCAAGATGGCGGCATAAGGTATAAACCTATACATGTTGCCCCCCACAACCACATTAAAACTACAACTAAAAGACAAAACAGCTATCATCCAGAACCACGGGAAAGCTGGCCGAGTGGAAGTTCTACAACTAGAAGGAAAGAAAAAAGTGCATTGAGACTGGGTAGGAAGTGCAGAGGCGCCAAGAGCAGAGGTACAGAGGCGCGCGTGAGGCAGGCTGCGGGTGCGCGGTTTTTTTCACTGAACTCGAAGACTCTGGGGACCCAGACTCCTACGGGGAGAAACTGGACTGTCTTGCAGCGGGTCGGAAAGCGAGGGTGGCTTTCTTGCAGAGCTGCTCGCAGGGATCATTGTTTCTGTGGGGGCGCGGGACTCGGGGACACAGATGTGGAGACGCGGGGACGCGAGGAGTTGTGGAGATGGCTGACAACAGCCATTGCTGTTTGCCCCGCCCTGGTGATTCTCTGAGGCCCCACCCCACTCAATTTACATCCCCACCCAAACAGGGCAAAGGAACCGCCTGCCCTTTTGCAGCCTAACCTGACAAACTGCAGCTGGGTCAGAGAGCTCCAAAACTTCCAAACCCCAAACAAAGAGGAGAAATCTGCTGATATCGCTGTAGCTCCTGCTGGGTGGACTCACACAGTGGTTGACTTGGAGATCCAGGAGCCAGGGTACCCAGTGGTCAGATACCAGATTTCAACTCCTCACATCCATAAGGGACACACTCAAGAGGCAGACTCAGTGAGCACCAAAGCCCCACTGAAGCAAGTCCTACCCCATTAACAGTGTCTCCAGCACAGCAGTTCTTCCTCTATAGACACAGCGGGTCCTCGCAGTCAGCCAAAATGTGGAGACAAACATGTCACAAATGAAAGAAATGGAGGAAAGCAAACTACTGGACATAGAGTTCAAAGCCACAGTTATAAGGTTACTCAAGAATCTTCTACGAACCTCCAAGGAACTTAGTGAGACCTTCAAGGATCTTAATGAGAATGCCAAAAAAAAAAAAAAAATGGAAAAGGACCAGTCAGAAATTAAACATACACTGACTGAAATTAAGAATAATATACAGAGATCCAACAGCAGACTAGAGGATCCCAAGAATCAAGTCAAAGATTTGAAATACGAAGAAACAAAAAACACCCATCCTGAAAAGCAAAAAGAAAAAAGAATCCAAAAATATGAAGATAGTGTAAGGAGCCTCTGGGACAACTTCAAACGTACCAACATCCGAATTATGGGGGTGCCAGAAGAAGAGAGAGAACAAGATATTGAAAGCCTATTTGAAGAAATAATGACAGAAAACTTCCCCTACCTGGTGAAAGAAATAGACTTACAAGTCCAGGAAGCGAAGAGAACCCCAAATAAGAGGAATCCAAAGAGGACCACACCAAGATACATCATAATTAAAATGCCAAGGGCTAGCCGAAACCGGTTTGGCTCAGTGGATAGATCGTCGGCCTGCGGACTGAAGGGTCCCAGGTTCGATTCCGGTCAAGGGCATGTACCTGGGTTGCGGGCACATCCCCAGTAGGAGATGTGCAGGAGGCAGCTGATCGATGTTTCTGACTCTCTATCTCTCTCCCTTCTCTGTAAAAAATCAATAAAATATATTTTTAAAAAAATAAAAATAAAAAAAATAAAATGCCAAGGGCTAAAGACAAAGAGAATCTTAAAAGCAGCAAGAGAAAAACAGTTACCTACAAGGGAGTACTCATACAACTGTCAGCTGATTTCTCAACAGAAACCATGCAGGCCAGAAGGGAGTGGCAAGAAATATTCAAAGTGATGAATACCAAGAACTTACAACCAAGATTACCCAGCAAAGCTATCATGTAGAATTGAAGGTCAGATAAAGAGCTTCACAGACAAGAAAAAGCTAAAGGAGTTCATCACCACCAAACCAGGATTATATGAAATGCTGAAGGATATTCTTTAAGAAGAGGAAGAAGAAAAAGGTAAAGATAAAAATTATGAACAACAAAGTGACAACAAATATCAACAAGTGAATCTAAAAATTAAGTCAGAATAAACTGGTGAGCCCTGGCCGGCTTGGCTCAGTGGATAGAGCGTCAGCCTGCAGATTGAAGGGTCCCAGGTTTGATTCTGGCCAAGGGCACATGCCTGGGTTGCGGCTTGATCCCCAGTGGGGGGCGTGCAGGACGCATCCGATCAATGAT
>NW_005871083.1:9067737-9070640 GCF_000147115.1 Myotis lucifugus | reverse complement strand
TTTTTATTTTTTTTTTTTTTTTACTGATTCCAGAGAGGAAAAGAGACGGAGAGATAGATAGAAACATCAACGATGACAGAGAATTGTAGATCAGCTGCCTCCTGCACACCCACACTGGGGATCGAGCCTGCAACCTGGGCATGTGCCCTGACTAGGAATCAAACCATGACCTCCCGGTTCATAGGTCGATGCTCAACCACTGAGCCACACTGGCCGGGCTGTAAGAATCTTTTTTAATATAAAGACACAGATGTGTGGAAACGAAAGTGGAAGGGAAAATGACTACCTGTGACCAGTAAGCCTAAGAGGCTTGGAGAGGCACTGCCGATACCAGATAAAGTAGACCTCAGGACAGTACTCCCCGAGAAAAGGGTGGTCGGGCTGATACAGGGGCCAGTGCAGAAAGGCAAACAGGTATGTGCCGAACAACAGTTTCAAAACAGACAAAGCAAAAATGGGCGGATCTAAAGGAAGAAAAGCCCACAAGCACAGTTGGACATCCCAACACCTTCAGTAACGGACAGAACTAGACAAAAATTCAATACAGACAGAACCTGTGAACACACAGCTGCCACCTTCATCCAACTGATGGCACGGGTGGCCACCAGGACGCATTCACCCCAGTGCACACAGCACATTCACGCAGACAGACATGCGGGCCACACAAGCCTTAATGGGTGTAAAGGTTTGGAATCACCGCATGTTCTCCAACCACAACAGGTTTCCATTAGAAACCAGTAACAAGATGGCTGTAGTCTAGGCACCTGAGGGTGGGATTTTTATTGTAATACACGTGACTGACAACATTCTGAGACATCCACTTCCAATGCTATTTGGAATAAACACATTGCCGGCCACACAACTCAAAGAGCCGGCTCCTGTGCTCCCTCCCTCCACAACCTCCCTTGGTTTTCGAGATCTCCGGATGACCATGTGACTGCTTATTTCCCCTTAACGTGCTATAATTCCTGCTTTAAAAAAAAAAGTTTTTATTGCTTTTTAGACAGGAAGGGAGAGGGAGAGAGAAACATCCATCAACTGCCTCCTCCATGCCCCCTACTGGCGACCAAAGCCTGGGTATGCGCCCTGGGCAGGAATTGAACCGGCCACCTCTTGGTGCATGGGGACGCTGCCAAACCAACTGAGCCACACCGGCCAGGGCTATTCCTGCTCATTTTAAAATTCACCAATAAAGAGTGAGCCCTCAAAACCCTAGGCCTCCACCCTAACAACAGCAGAATCCCAGGGCCACAATCTCTCTCCCCCCACAAACTCGCCTTGTGGCCGCAGACCTGCAGTGTACCCGCCAGAACCTTTGATTAATAAACCTTGTGTGTGTGTGTTGTTTCCTTCAAAGTTGCCCGATGTTATTGCTGAGGGCATCTTGCAATTATAATACCACTTGGAGTGCAGGTGAATTTCCCGCCAAAATATAAGATGGCTCTGTCTTTTGGTTTTGTTCCATCCACCAAAAGGGTGGATTACAAACAAATATTTGGTAATACGCAGTTACAATCGGCCCGAGTTTACACGTTTCCCGCACTCCACCGCAAATCTATATGAACCGAGTTTTAAGACGGCTCCCGCGGAGTACGCGCAATTCACGCGAGCCGACTTAACTCGTTTCCCGCACTCCAAGTGATACCACAAGGGCTAGTCCAGCCTCAACGTTGGTTCTGAAATATCGGGGCAGCAGCAGGGGGTGTGGGTGCAGCGGGGAGGGAAGAGGGGTGAGTGCCTCCAAGATTTCTAGCCAATGGCATCACTCTGGATGGGCTGGGACGGGCACAACACAATTGGTGTAGCTGCTACGGGCTTCCTGCCTGGCAGCCCTGTGGCAGCCCCGGGGAGGGAGCCCTGCTCAGGTCCTGCCCTGCTGCTGTGCGCCGTCACAAGTCGCCTCTGCCCTGTGCTGCCTGGTGTCTGTCCCCAGATGTCACTGCACCAAGAGCAGCGTGATCAAGGCCATATGGTCTCACGTGAGGATTAGGCCACTGATTGGAAAGGCCCTAACTGACAGGTACGTGCGGGTCCTCCGTGCTCAAGGGCAGGAGGAAAGGACCCTCCCCCGTGAGGAGAATTGGAGCCCCCCCCCTGCACCCGGGGGGGGGGGGGGTGGGCGGGGGAGGTTCGTGCCTGGACTACATGCTCCAACCCAGGGAAATAGCCTTGGGACAGGAACCAGTGGCACCAGGAAGAGGAAGCGCAGCAGAGGCCTGTGGTCTGTGTCGCCGCCTCCCTCGCTGCTGAGGCTCTTCCTTCCCTGACTGATAGGATTATCGTGGGCCCAATCCCTGGTGCGATGTTGCTAAAAATTAATGGACACCTCAGCCGGTGTGGCTCAGTGGTTGAGCATTGACCCATGAACCAGGAGGTCCCGGTTTGATTCCTAGTTAGGGCACATGCCCGGGCTGCAAGCTCAATCCCCAATAGGGGGCGTGCAGGAGGCAGCTGAATGATGATTCTCTCTCTCCCTCTCCCTTCCTCTCTGTGAAATCAATAAAAACATTTAAAATATATATATTATTTAAAAAATTAATGGACAAATATCAGTGTCCTGAACATCTGGGGCCAGTGCCTACAAACCCCAAGGATGTGCACCAGCTCCCTGTCACACGGAACCCTCCGGAAGCCTCCGGCGCTGCTCAGGCTGCACTCCAGCACGTCAAGGCTCTGAGTGTGAGGGTTGCACAGGGGGAGGCGGGACCCCCACCCCAGAGAGATCAGGTGGGACACCCTGGAAGCGCTGCCTAGAGTTTCCCATAGCAACACACAAGATTAAGGGAACGGGAGAAAATTACAGAGTAGAAACAGATCAGAAACTACCTTAACTGCAATCCAAACCTTTCTTAAAGATTTTGTGCAGCAACAAAGGAGTTGATTGACTATTACAGGTTTTGAAA
>NW_005871083.1:9056013-9067107 GCF_000147115.1 Myotis lucifugus | reverse complement strand
GCTCAGGGGATAGAGCAGTGGTTCTCAACGTCTAATGCTCGAACCCTTTACTACGATTCCTTCATGTTGTGGTGACCGCCAATTTCATGGTACAAATTGAAACATAATTTAAGGCATAGTGATTAATCACAAAAACAATATGTAATTATATATGTGTTTTCCGATGGTCTTAGGCGACCCCTGTGAAAGGGTCATTCGACCCCCAAAGGGGTCGAGACCCACAGGTTGAGAACCGCTGGGATAGAGCGTTGGTCTGTGGACTGAAGGGTCCCAGGTTCGATTCCAGTCAAGGGCACATGCCGGGTTGTGGGCTTGATCCCCAGTAGGGGTCGTGCAGGAGGCAGCCAATCAATGACTCTCCTCATTGATGTTTCTATCTCTCTCTCCCTTCCTCTCTGAAATCAATAAAAATAAACTTAAAAAAAAATAAAACCCATCACCTCCTTAAAGATACATCCAGGCTACTGCCCGTTTCCTCTGAGATTCCACGGCTCTGGGCCTCCTGGGCTGTCCCCTGAATGGCCAGAATCAAGAAACATGCTTCATGAGGTGTCCCTGCCACAGGCGGTCGTTGAGGCCTCTAGTGACCAGGGAGAGGGAGGATAACGCTCCGCAGATGCTGGGTGCGTGTCCATCCTTCCCTCACGGTGACCTCAGCCAAGACTCACAGTGAATGGAAAACACCAACAAGGCCCAGCCGCCGTGCACAATCCGCGTGGTCAGTGCGTATTCACCCAGTTCCACCGAGTATGTGGGGTGGGGGTGCGAGTCCCCACACCAGCAGGCAATTCTGGGACACGGGCTGGGTGTCCAAAAACCACCCAATTCTGACCCTATCTACCTGGAGATACAGCAGGTTTCACAGTTCAAGGATCAGTCCTCCAAGGGCCGTTGTAGGCCCCGGTTGCTACCTGTGCTTCTGATTGACTAAGTCAGAAGTTCTCTGTGCCACAGCAGCTCAGAACTCAGGAAACCATTTACTGACTAGACTGCCAGTTTATTATAAAGTGATATAGCCCGGGAAGAGCAGGTGGGAGAGATGCGTAGGGCAGGGTACAAGGAAGGGCCCGGGACTTCCATGCCCTCCCCAGGGGCACCCCTCCCCAGGGGCACCCCGGACTCGCCTGAGTCTCCCCGTGCTCACCAACCTGGGAGCTCTGAACCCTGTCCTTTCGGATTTTGTGGAGGTTTTGTGACATGAGCACAATTGATTATTAAATCATCAGCCATTGGGCCGGCCCCACCCCCTCCCTGGAGGGGGTCAGCGATTAGGATTGAAAGTCCCAACTCTAAGGGACCCATGAGGCTTGCAACCAGGGCAGCCATGGGCAGCAGCAGTTCCTCCCTGACTATCCCCAAGGCCCCCTTTTCTCTGACGTCTTAGCCAAGCAGACCAGCCTCGGCTCATTCCCCAGCCCTTTCTTGTTTCACTGTCCCAGCTTTAATGAACATCCTCTAAAATTCACACAGACTCATATTGTGACATTTTTTCCTTCACAAAGTAAAGAACCCACACACCGTTGGCTGGGCCAGGCAGACCCGTTCAGGGCCAGGCCCCCTTTCTGGTAACATTATATACACAATCACACCACGTCGGCCACCTCCCACTGGGGCAAAGCCCACAGAACACTTTGGAAGTTGCCCCACAGGCCATCTAGCAAGCCTTACCTTGATAGCCCCTGGCCTCGCATTCCAAGGTGAGTCCTTGGGCACATCTGACTACATTTTCTGGAGTCTCTGGACCAAACATGAGTTAACCTGGCTTTCCCTGTGGTTTTGGACTAAGCACCTACCCCTTGAGAACCAGCTCTCAGCATTCTATTGGGCTTGCCAATGCCCCCAAGTATCCCAAAATGGCATCCTGCTTACTCTGATTTGAAGTTATTTGAGACTTGAAACAATAAATTACCTAGAAGAAAACATGGATACTAAACTTAGAGACTTTGGTCTTAGAGAGGATTTTATGAAATTTGACTTCAATGGCAAGACAATTAAAAGCAAAAATGAATGAACAAGACTACATCAAACTGAAAAGCTTCTGCAAAGCTAAAGAAACCCTCAACAAAACGAAAAGGTAAACCAACCGAATGGAGAAGATATTTGCCAACAACAGCTTTGACAAGAGGTTAATATCCAAAATATATCAAGAACTCATGCAACGCAAACAAAAACAAAAACAATTTAAAAATGGCCTAGCCAGCATGGCTCAATGGTTGAGCAGGAGGTCACTGTTCAATTCCCGGTCAGAATGCATGCCTCGGTTGCGGGCTTGATCCCTAGTAAGGGGCGTGCAGGAGGCAGCCAATCAATAATTCTCTCTCATCATTGATGTTTCTATCTCTCTCTTCCTCTCTGAAATCAATAAAAATATAAAAAATAAAAAATTTTCACTCATTTTTTAAAAAATGAGCAGAGGACCTGAACAGATACTTCTCTCAAAAAGACATACAGCCCTGGCCAGTGTGGCTCAATGGTTGAGCATCGACTCATGAACCAGGAGGTCATGGTTCAATCGCGGTCAGGGCACAGGCCCGGGTTGTGGGCTCAATCCTCAGGGTGTGAAAGAGGCAGCCGATCAATGATTCTATCTCATCACTGATGTGATTATGCCTTCTCCCTCTCCCATCCTCTCTGAAATCAGTTTTTTAAAAAACACAGATAAATAAAAAGATGCTCACCTTCACTAGGTATTAGGGAAATGCAAATCAAAACTATACCCTTGCCCTGGCCAGTGTGGCTTAGTCATACACTGCCAGAGGTTCTTTCAGTGACTAACAGGCAGCTGGCAGGAGGAGGCAGGTAAAGGCGGATCTTGGGGTGCCTGGGGCCTTTTGCCGACCTGTTCTTGGGTTGGGTGCTGGTGGAAGCCAGCCTTGGTGTGCAGCTTGGTCCTGCCCAGGCACACCCAGGCTCAGCAGAGGCAGCCGCAAACTCTGAGTCGCTTTGTAACTCCAAACTGGCTGCCCAGGGCCAGTCACAGGCAGCTTCTAACATTGACCTGCCCTGGAGTCCCTCCCAAAAGGCCCCAATGGTGGGCTTCAGACAACATCAGGGCAGGACCCAGTTAGCTCCACAAGCAGCATCTCCAAAGGTCTATCTCTACAGGCGCCAGACCCTGCCGAGGCAAATTCCGCTTCATGTGGTCAGCACCTGCACAGCAGCTTGTGCACTGAGGTCAGGGTTGATCCTCATAGTCAGCCAGCCTGAGGATTCACTCTATGCACAGATGAGTCAACAGCAACCAAGACTCAACTACAACAGGAGGGCTCACACAACTCACACAAGAGACATTCCTTAAGCACCTAGCTCAGGTGGTCAGGGTCCCTCAGGACACCTACTACATAAGTGCACCATAGCAGATCTACCTAATATACAGAAACAAACACAGAGAGGCAGCAAAAATGGGGAGACAAAGAAACATGTCCCAAATGAAAGCACAGGAAAAAAACTCCAGAAAATGAACTCCAGAAATGAAGGCAAGCAATCGTCCAGATATAGAGTTCAAAACAATGGTTATAAGGATGCTCAAGGAATTTAGTGAGAACTCCAGCAGCATCAAAAAGGACACAAACCAGGGGTATGGGCTGGATGGAGGGGGGTAAAAGGGGAGGAAGTGGGGGGCATCTGTAGTACTGTCAACAATTAAAAAATGTTTTTTAAAAGGACACAAATCATAAAAAAGAATCAGTCTGAAATGAAGAATGCACTAGAAGGAATCAACAGTGAGTTAGATGAAGCAGAAGATTGAATCAGTGATTTGGAAGACAAAGCAGCAAGAAACACCCAATCAGAGCAGCAAAAAACAAAAAAGAATTTTTTTAAAATGAGGGTAGTTTAAGGAACTCTTGGGACAACATGAAGTGTAACAACATCTGCCTCATAAAGGCACGAGAAGACGAAGAGAGAGAGAGCAAGGAATTGAGAACCTATTTGAAGAAAAAATGGCTGAAAACTTCCCTAACCTGGTGAAGGAAAAACACACACAAGTCTAGGAAGCACAGAGTCCCAAACAAGAAAACCCAAAAAGGCCCACTCCAAGATACATCACAATTAAAATGGTAAAGGTTTCCCTGGCCGGTTTAGCTCACTGGTTAAAGTGTCAGCCCACAGACCAAAGGGTCTTGGGTCTGATTCCTGGCCAAGAGCATGTTCCTCAGTTGCAGGTTCGACCTCAGCCCCTGTTGGGGCATGTGCAGGAGGCAACCAATCAATGTGTCTCTCCCACATCAGTCAATTTCATTCTCTCTCTCTTTCTCTCTCTCTCTCTCTCTCTCTCTCTCTCTCTCTCGCCCTCCCTCCCTTTCTCTCCCTCAATGAAAAAAATATTGTCGGGTGAGGATTTTAAAAAATGGTAAAGGTTAAAGACAAAAGAGAGAATCTTTTTTGTTGTTAATCCTCACCTGGGGATTTTTTCCCCCATTGATTTTTAGAGAGAGTGGAGGGGTGGGAGGGAGGGAGAGAGTGAGGGAGAGAGAGAAACAATGTGAGAGACACATCTTTTGGTTGCCTCCTGTATGCACCCCAACTGGGACGAGGGATGGAACCCACAACCAGGTATGTGCCCTTGACTAGGAATTGAACCTGCGACCCTTCAGGGTGTGTACTGATGCTCTATCCACTCTCCTAGACAGAGCTAAAGAGAGAATCTTTAAAGCAGCAAGAGAAATACAGTTACCAAAAAAGGAGCTCCCATAAGACTGTCAGATGATTTCTCAACAGAAAGGATTGACATGAAATATTCAAAATGATGAAAAGCAATGAAATACAACCAAAACTACTCTATCCAGCAAGGCTATCATTTAAAATTGAAGGAGAAATAAAGATCTTCCCAGACAAAAAAACCAAAGGAGTTCATTACCACCAAACCAGTATTACAAGATGTTAAAGTGACTTCTTTAAAAAGGAACATAGTTATAAAGAATAAAATGGTAATAAATATGTACCTATCAATAATTACTTTAAGAATATTTCTTGATTTTTTTTTTTTTAGAGAGAGAGGAAGGAAGAGGCAGAGCAAGAGAGCAACATTGATAAGAGAGAGAAACATTGACTAGCTGCCTCCTGCATGCCTCTCACTGGAGATCAAGCCCACAACCTGGGTATGTGACCTTACCAGGAACCAAACCAGCAACCTCTGGGTACATGGGATGACACTCAACCAATGGAGCCACACCAGCCAGGGCCAATAATTACTTTAAATGTAAATGGCTTATATGCTCCACTCAAAAGACATAGGGTAGCCCTGGTTAGATGACTCAGTTAGTTGGAACATTGTCCCATACACCTAAAGGTTACGGGTGTGATTACCGGTCAAGGCAACATACCTAGGTTGTGGGTTAGATAACCGGTTGGGGTGAGTGCAGGAGGCAACTGATTGATGTTTCTCTATCACATCAATGTCTTTTTGTGTGTGTGTGTCTCTTTCTCTTTCTCAAATAAAAACAAATCTGTCATCGGGTGAGAATTAAAAAGACAGACATAGGGTAGCTGAATGAATAAGAAAACAAGACTCACATATATGCTGTCTACAAGAGACCCTCCTCAGAACAAAAGATACACAGAGACTGAAAGTAAAGTAAAAGAAAAAGATGAAAATGAAAGTGGAAAAATAAAAGCTGGGGTAGTAATACTTACATCAGACATAATAGACTTTCTTTTTTAAGAAAAATATATTTTATTGAGTTTTTACAGAGAGGAAGGGAGAGGGACAGAGTTAGAAACATTGATGAGATACAAACATCGATCAGCCGCCTCCTGCACACACCCCACTGGGGATGTGCCCGCAACCAAGGTACATGCCCTTGACTGGAATCGAACCTGGGACCCTTGAGTCTGCAGGCTGACGCTCTATTCACTGAGCCAAACTGGTTAGGTCCATAATAGACTTTCAAAGGCTATAAAAGAGACAAAGAGCCCTAACCAGTTTGGCTCAGTGAATAGAGCGTCAGCCTGCAGACTCAAGGGTCCCAGGTTCGATTCCAGTCAAGGGCATGTACCTTGGTTGCAGGCACATCCCCAGTGGGGGGTGTGCAGGAGGCAGCTGATCAATGTTTGTATCTCATCGATGTTTCTAACTCTGTCCCTCTCCCTTCCTCTCTGTAAAAAAATCAATAAAATATATTTTTAAAAAAAGAGAGACAAAGAAGGACACTACATAATGATAAAGAGAGCAATCCAACAAGATGGTATTAACCCTTATAAACATTTATGCATCTAACATAGGAGCATATATGTATATATAGCAAATCTTGATGGACATAAAGGGAGAGAGTGACAGTAATACAGTCATAATAGGGGATTTTAACATCTCATTGACATCAATGAATAGGTCTTCCAGACAGAAAACCAAATAGTCTTAAATGACACACCAGCAAGATAAATTTAATTGATATTTTCAGAGCATTTCATTCCAAAGCAGCAGAATATACACTATTTTCAAGTGCACATGGAACATTTTCTAGGATAGACCACATGTTAGGACACAAAACAAGTCTTAATAAATTTAAGAAGATTGAAATCATATCAAGCATCTTCTCTGACCACCATGGTATGAAACGAGAAGTCAATTACAAGAAAAACCTGAAAATACACAAACACATGGAGGCTAAATAACATGGTACTAAACAATGAATGGGTTAGCAATGAGATTAAGGAGGAAACTGAAAGATACTTTGAGACAAATAAAACTGGGAACACAACAACCCAAAATCTATGGGACATAATGAAAGCAGTCCTAGGAGGGAAATTCATAACATTACAGGCCTAACTCAAGAAACAAGAAAAATAGCAAATAAACCATTTAACCTTACACATACAGGAACTAGAAAAATAACAAACAAAGCCCAAAGTGAGTAGAAGAAAGGAAATAATAAAGACCAGAGCGGAAATAAACAAAATAGAGTCTAAAAAAAAAATACAAAGGTGAAAGCAAAAGCTGGTTCTCTGTAAAGACAAACAAGGCCTCGCTCGGTGGCTCAGTGGTTGAGCATCCACCTATGAACCAGGAGGCCATGGTCAGATTCCTGGCCCGGGGTTGGGCCCAGGGGTGCAGGCTCAGTCCCCAGCAGGAAACAAGCAGGAGGCAGCCCATCAATGATTCTCTCTCTCATTGATGTTTCTATCTCTTTCTCCCTCTCCCTTTCTCTCTGAAATCAATAAAAAAATATTTTTTTAAAGAAAAGATAAACAAGATGGATAAACCTTTACCCAAACTCACCGAGGGAACAAAAAGAAATGACCTAAATAAATCAGAAATGAAAGAAAAGTAAAGAATTAAGAAAATATTACAAACAACTATATACCAACAAATTGGACAATCTGGAAGAAATTGATACATTCCTAAAAACATGCAATCTTTCAAAACTGAATCAAGAAGAAACAGAAATATGAAAAGACCTATTACAACTAATGAAATCAAAGCAGTAATAAAAATTTTTCAACAAATGAAAAGTCCTGGACAAGATGGCTTCACAGGTGAATTTTAACAAACATCTAAAGAAGAACTAACACTTCTCCTTCTCAAACTATTCCACAAATTCAAGAGGAGGGAAAACTCCCAAGTTCATTTTATGAGGCCAGTATTATCCTAACTCCAAAACCAGGTAAAGACACCACAAAGAAAGAAAATTATAAGCCAATATCCCTGATGAACTTCAGTGCAAAAATCCTTAACAAAACATTGGCAAACAAAATCCAACAACACAGTAAAATGATCATACACTATCAAGTGGGATTTATTCCTGGAATGCAAGTTTGGTACAAGATCTGCAAATCAATTAATGTGATACACCACAAACAAAAAAGAAGGATAAAAATTATATGGTCATATCAATAGATGCAGAAAAAGATTTGACACTATCCAGCACCCATATATGATAAAGACTCTCAGCAAAGTGGGAACTGAGGGGTACATATTTCAACATAATCAAGGCCATGTATGACAAACCCACTACTAACACCAGACTCAATGGAGGAAAAGAAAACTAAAAGCATTTCCCTTTAAGTCAGGAACAAGACAGGAGAGCCACTTCCACCACTCTTATTCAACATAGTGCTGGAATCAAGACAAGAAGAAATAAAAGGCATCCAAATTGGAAAGGAAGAAATAAATTCTCATTAGTTCCAGATGACATGATACTGTATATGGAAAACCCTAAAGATTCCACCAAAAAAATTACTAGAACTAAATAAATTCCATAAATAGCGGGAAACAAAATAGCTATTCAGAAATCAGTTGCATTTTTATACACCAACAATGAACTATCAGAAATGGAAACTAAGAAAAAAATCCAATTTATAATTGCATAAAAAAATACCTAGGAATAAATTTAACCAAGGAGGTGAAAGACCTGTACTCATAAAATTATAAGACACTGAAGAAAGTGAAGCTACAACTAAATGGAAGCACATAACAGACTCATAGATAATAATAATAATAGTAATAATATTGTTAAAATGTCCATACTACTCAATGCAATCTACAGATTTAACACATTTCTTATACAAATACAAATGCTGTATTTCACAGAACTAGAAGAAATAATAAAAAAATCTCTATGGAACCACAAAATACCCTGACAGCAAACTTGAGAAAGGAGAACGAAGTTGAAGGTATCATACTACCTGATATCAAACTCTATTTCAAGGCTATAGTAATCAAAACATCACGGTACTAGCATAGAAACAGGCATAGAGCAATGAAACAGAATAGAGAGCCCAGAAATAAACCCATGCCTATATGGTCAATTAATATTTGACAAAGGAAGCAAGAAATACAATGAAGTAAAGACAATCTATTCAATAAATGGTGTTGGAAAAATTGCATGCCAAATAAAATCAAACTAGACCACCTTCTTATACCATATACAAGAATAAACTCTAAATGGATTAAAGACTTAAATGTAACACTTGAAACCAAAAAACTCCAAGAAGAAAACATAGGCAGTAAAATCTGTTATTTTTCTTAGCAATATGTTTTCTGACATATTTCCTTGGGCAAGGGGAACAAAAGAAAAAAAAAAACAAATGGGACTCCATCAAACTAAAGTTTTTGCACAGCAAAGGAAACCATCAACAAAACAAAAACACAACCTACCGAATGGGTGAAGATATTTGCTAATGACACATCTGGTAAGGAGTTAATATCCAAAATTTACAAAGGAATTGTTCAACTCAACACCACAACACCCAAAACAATCCAATTAAAAAGTGGGCAAAGGGCCTGAACAAACACTTCTCCAAAGAGGATACACAGATGGCCAATAGACATAGGAAAGGATGCTCAACATACCTACTCAGAGAAATGCAAATTAAAACCCAATGAAACCTCACACCTGTCAGATGGCTATCATCAATAAATCAACAAACAGCAAGTGCTGGGGTGGAGGTGGAGGTGGAGAAAAGGGAGCCATCCTGCACTGTTGGTGGGGGTGCAGATCGGTGCCGCCGCTGTGGAGAACAGTATGGAGTTACCTCAAAAGGTTAAAGATGGAACTGTCTTATGATCCAACGATTCTACTTCTGGGTATATACACATGAAGAAACCCAAAACACTAATTCAAAAGAATATAATCACCCCTGTGTTCATTGCAGCGTTGTTCATAATAGCGAAGATATGGAAGCAGCCCAAGTGCCCATCCATAGATGAGTGGATAAAAAGTGGCGGTACGTTTATACAATGGAATATTACTTGTCCATAAAACAGAATGAAATCTTGCCCTTTGCGACAGCATGGATAGACATAGGGGGTATTGTGCTAAGTGAAACAAGTCAATCAGAGAAAGACAAATACCATATAATTGCACTTTTATATATGGAATCTAAAGAACAATATAAAGGAACAAACAAAACAGAAACAGACCCAACTACAGAGAACAGACTGATGGTTGCCAGAGGGGAGGGGGATTGGGGAACCGGGTAAAAAAGGTGAAGGGATTAAGAAGTACAAACTGATGCTCGCTTCGGCAGCACATATATTAAGAAGTACAAACTGGTAGTTACAAAATAATTACAGGAAAGTAAAGTACTGCATCGCCGTCCCAGCCACCACTCCCCACCCCAGCCCTGTTGGTGGGACTTTAGCTGCTCACCCAGCCCCTGGGGGCCCTACACAGGGCCTCCCCTTTGCCACAGGTTCCTGGGCTGTTCCTAGCAGCCTCGTGGTTTGGTCTGGCCAGTGGCCAAGGGCGAGCTTCCTCACACAAGGTGAGCCCCTCTGGGTTGGAAGGAATTAGAGACCCCAGTTCCTGACCCTGTTCCTCGTGGTGCCACACACACTGACGGCTCTAAACCGGGAGCCATTTTCAAAAACATCGCTGAGCCCAGAGCAGCCCTTCCTGCCAGCTCAGGGATCTCACGCCTCACCAACCGGGGTGCAGCCAAGGTCCTGAGAGACAAGTACATTCTCTGCTCCCAAACCAGGCAATGGTGACTGCAGGCAGCCCAGTCCCTGGGGAGACCGGCCGTACTGCCCGCAGCCGACTTCCGTAGCCCGTACCCCTTCTGCTGGAGCTTCCAGGTGCATCGGCTCAATCAGACACCTGCCTGGGCGCCTCGGGGTTATTCCCACCCACATCCTCCTCTCAGCACAGTGACCCGCATTGCCTTTGGGTACCAGACATTAGGGACTCTGACTGAGGCACCCACTTACCTCTCAGGAGATTCAGTTAGCAGCTCTCTGACACAATGTTCTTTGGAACTTCTATCTAGCCCCCCCCCCCACCCCCCCGCAACTCAGCAGCTGGCCTCACTGAGCCAGAACCACCTTTTTTCTTTTGGGGGGGGGGGGGGGGAAAAAACAGTTGCCCCATGGAGGTGCCTGACTGGAATGAACCTGCCACCTTCTGGGGGATGGGAAGATGCTCCCACCTATGAATGGGCCGGGGAGAGAGCCACATATATATACTAAAGGCCTGGGGGACGAAATTCATGGACTCTGGGGGGGGCCCTTAACCCAGCCTGTGCCCTCTTGGAGGCCGGGACCCCTTGGTCCTTACTGGCCGCCTGCAGGAGAGGTGGGAGAGGTTCCCGCCACCACCCACTGTGCTCACCCAGCATGAGCCTGGCTTCTGGGTAAGCAGTGCTCCCCCTGTGGGA
>NW_005871083.1:9046755-9054231 GCF_000147115.1 Myotis lucifugus | reverse complement strand
CTCCCGCCCCGCAGCCTGTGGGCTCAGGACCCCTGCAGCCTGGGACCGGGCACCTTGCAGGATGCGGAGCGGGGAGCGGGGCGCTGAGGGGGCCGCCCCTCCTTGCTGAGACCTCAGCCTTCAAAGCTCAGGGTCCTCAGTAAACCGGGAGCAAACCACTAACCTCAGGGGCCAAGCTCACCGATGAGATGTGTGTGTGGGGGGGGGGGGGGATTATAACCCAAGTGCACGGGCATGGGGAGCGCTGACCCGCCCAGGGCGTGTGAAAAGCTCCATTTGCCACAGCTGGGCCCACACTCAAGTCTCTATTCCAGAGTTTTAGAAACTACTCATTGTACAGAATTTTTGTTTCTTAATCCTCCTATATAATAAAAGGCTAATATGCAAATCGACCCAACCTCAGAAAGACTGGTCGCTATGACGTGCACTGACCACCAGGGGGCAGATGCTCAATGCAGGAGCTGCCCCCTGGTGGTCGGGGTTGCTCCCAGGGGGGGAGTGCCCCCTCAGCCATAAACTGGGCAGGACAGCTGGGCAAGCACAGCCGGCCCCCCTCCCAGGCAAGCATAAAGGATGCTGGCCTGTGGGTTAGCAGGCCTAAGCTGTCAGCGGACATCCCAAGGCCTCTAGTTAATAAAACAGACTTTGAAAGGACACATTGAGAAACAGAACTTTGAAAGGACACATTGAGGAAACAGAAACCCAAGGACTTAAATGGTCGCAGGAGAATGAGAAGAGACAGGTGCTCAATGTGACCATGGCACACCTGGGGCAGGACCTGCACGTTCTCCCCTGGGAGCCGGTGCGGCAACCTGTGACCCCGACGGCCCAGCAGGCCGCCTGCCCCTCCTGCCCGTGGAACAGGGCGGTGGACCAGCCCCTCACTGAAGGTCGTTACTGCCCAAACATGTCATAATCATCCAGTTCTTGTCTCAGCAAACAGGATTAGCAGCACCCGGGGATGTATTTACACAGCTGAGCATTTCACGGGGTTAAAATGAGTGAGCCCCACTCCATGGGGACAAATCTACAACATTTTGTGGGTGGGAAAAGGTAAAACTGGCACGGAGGGTCCTGCCGTTTATGTAAGTTTTCACGAAGGTTATACTTCGTGGATTTATAAATATGTAGTAATTTGTAAAAACCCGCACACAACTGAGACACAGCAAGTTCAGGTGCGGCTTCACCGGCCAAGGGGAGGCGGGAGGAGGCAGAGGGGGCTCTCGCTGAATCTAGTGGGTGTTTTATAAGAAATACCTCAAAGAAATCTGCTAAAGGGGTAACTTTTGCTAAACCCTGATGGTGCAGGGTTGTCATAGAATTTTCTGTATTTTTAATGATTTCTTCGTTTGTTAAAATAGAAAATAAAACGTTAGCAAGTGCCTGAACATGAATAAAGAACCCGGGCCTCCGCCTTGGGGGGTGTCTGTGACCACACCTTACTCTGCCCACAGCACCAGCCTGGGCCGCTTCTGGGGCCTCAGCCCTCCGTGCAGTCCCGGCTGGACTTTTCCTCCCGCCGGTGCAGGGAGTGAGGGTGCAGGGCATGAGGCCGTGAGACTCAGCCCCAGAAACCCTCTGCTCCCTACAGCCTCCGCCTGCCTCTCCCTGTCCAGGCCTGAAGGTGCAGGGAAGGGGACTCACAGCTCCCTGTTGGCCAGGCCCTAGGGTTTGCTCCGGACAGAGCCCCTCTGTCCCTGGGGTCACTGGGGACTTAGGGACCTTCTCCCCGCCTCCTCCCAGGCCTGGCTGCCCCCCATACACACACTCACCGAAGGCGGCTTCCACGAGGGCGAAGCAGGAGAGGAACCAGAGGAAGGCCATGTTGCTCCGTGTGGGAATGTGCAGTGCCTGGGTGAGGGCTCCCTTTTATGTCCCCTGGGGCCCCTCACCCCCCTGGCCCTGCCCAGTCAGAGAAGCCGGAGAGCCACCCGCCCTGTTCTCTGGGGACCTTGGCGATAAGTGGGGGCCAAGCCCCTCTGGCAGCCAGGATGGCTCTCAGCCTGGGACATGCCAGCCCCTGGGAAAGGGGCAGCTGCCCTGCCCAACGTCACCCATTAGACTTGGCAACACCAGGCACCCCCAGGGCGCTGCGGGCAAGGCCAGCATCCCACCAGGGATCGAAGAATTCACGCAAAGAAGCCCAACTGGTTGTCGCCGGGAGGCCTCCAGTCCCGTAAACGCAGGCTGCAGGTCCTCAGCAGAGTGTTCAATGCATCCCTCCTCAGAGATCAAGTCTTGTACAGATATTCTGGGTTACCCAGGGGCCCCCTTGAAACCAGCCCAGCCAAGCAGCTTCAGGGCGGGTGTGAGGGTGTGCGGGGGCCTAAGGAGTCGCCCCACGGTGGCCGCCAGCAGGTCACAGTTGCTGGCCATCCATGTCTACCACTGGGTTCCACGAATTCTCTTCTGTGATAATTCACAATGTAAGGAACTATTCCTCACATAAAGCTTTTGTCTCATAAAATGAGGCTTTGATTCCACACCTTTAAAGGATGTGCTGAGGAAACAGAAGATAAGTGATGTAATTGTCACAGAACAACGAGAGAAGGACAGGCGTGTGTGTGCACCTGCCATAAGTGGAGGCGGAATGGCTTCTGTAGGCTCCTCCTCTCCCTGGGCCAGGCACCCACAGGAACAGAGCATGCGCCACCCTTGCCCTCGGGGGTCCCAGACCCCAGGGAGAGACAGGTACTAAAACAAATAAGAATATAATGCTTTTTGTGGCGTTATTTACAATAGCCAAGATATGAAGGCAACCCAAGTGCCTGTCAATAGATGGTGGATAAAAAAGCTGTGGTACATATATACAATGGAATATTACTTGGCCATAAAAAAATAAAATCTCACCATTTGTGACAGCTTGGATGGACCTCAAGGGTATTACACCAAGTGAAATAAGTCAGTCAGAGAAAGACCAGTACCATATGCTCTCACATGTGGAATCTAAAAAAAAAACCAACCAACCAACATAGAAACAGACTCATAGATACAGAGAACAGACTGATGGTGCCAGACAGGAAGGAAGTTAGGGGACTGGGTGAAAGAGGTGAAGGGATGAAGAAGTACAGATTGGGGGGGTGGCTGGGAGGAGGGGAATGGAAGAGATTAACCACAGAACATATATGCATATATGCATAACCCATGGACACAGACATGAGCATGGGGAAGACCTGGGGCAGGGTAGGGGTTGGGCGGAGGGGGGCAAAAAGGGAGAACATGGGAGACATCTGTAACACTGTTAACAATAAAAAGAAGTAGAGATTGGTTGTTACAGAATAGCCATGGGGATGTAAAGTACAGCATAGGAAATATGGTCAATAATATTATAACTATGTATGGTGCCAGGTGAGTACTGGAAATATAGTGGGGAACACCATGTAAAGTATATGATGGTCTAACCACTAAGCTGTATGTACACCTGAAACCATCCTATATAATAAAAGGCTAATATGCAAATCAACCAAATGGCAGAATGAGTGGTTGCTATGACACTGACTGACCACCAGGGGGCAGATGTTCAATGCAGGAGCTGGCCCTGGTGGTCAATGTGCTCCCACAGAGGGAGTGCCGCTCAGCCAGAAGCCGGACTCACAGCTGGTGAGCGCAGTGGGGGTGGCGGAGCCTCTCCCACCTCTGCAGCAGCGCTAAGGATGTCCTACTGACAGCTTAGGCCCACGGGAGTGGGCGCAGGCCGGCTGAGGGACCCCCACCCCGAGTGCACGAATTTTGTGCACCAGGCCTCTAGTGCAAAATAAAATTGAAAGGAAAAGAAATAATGTCCTGATGTCCGATAACTGGGAAGAGGGACTGGGGACGCTGCTGCTGGAGACAGGCCTGTGTGGGCCTCGCTGATGAGAAGCTTTGAAAAGACAAACTTGGCGGGTGGACTCTCCCAGCACCTCTGGGGCCTGTGGTCACGGTCCCTGGTCCGGGGGGAGAAGGCGGTCAGGGGAGCAGGAAGTGACACCAGTCCAGATTTGAACTTGAGTGGCTTTGAAGTTTCGACTTTGATTTGTAAATTGGGGTTTTTTCAGGGTTGTGTGCTCACTGCAGGAGGATATTAAAAATGTTTAACCACCAGTTGAGCAGAGCTCTGACCATGAACAGTGGCCACAGCTCAGCTCAGATGGGCTCCTGAGGCCTGAGCCCACTCTGTGCTAAGGGCTAACGCTGCCAAACTTTGGGGACATAGGGAGTGGGGCAGCCGCTGTTGCCTAACGGGGTCTGAAGCTTTTTGGTGTTTTCACTGGCTTTGTGTGGCCACCCAGGGGTGTCCTGGCTGAGTGTTGGCCTGGGTTGAGCATCAGGAATCCATATTTAAATTCCAGGCCAGGGTAATTTATTGAAATAGTAACATTTGCTGGAGCTTTTTCCCCCTTCACTCATTCCAAGCAGGTAGCCAAGCCATTTGTATTTTTCTAGACTCAGGGACTTTTCCAGAGCAGAAAGCAGATGCAGCCTGTCACCGGCTCTCAGGTCTGTTGCCCGTAAACCCTCAGCCGAGGAGAATGGGAGGATGTAGCCTCAGAAGGCCCGCCGGCCCCGCAGAGAGATGTGTGGTGTCTGGTGATGTGTTTTTCACTTTGAGCAATTCCTTTGGTCCCCAGCCCCTGCCCCATTCCAACCAAACCGTGAGGTGAGCACAGCCTGGGAGCAGGCGGTCATTTTGTTAGAGTGACAGCCAATATCAGTGCCTACATCCATCCCCTCCTTTCTCTCCACACCGAGGGTCCCGTGGAGGGTCACCCCATCCAGCTCTCAGGGGGTAGAACTCTGATTGCTAGAAGCCAGTGGAAACGAAGGGGGGTGAGGAGAACCCAGCCCCGGCCCACTTTGGCCGCCCGAAGCCAGTGGAAACGAAGGGGGGTGAGGAGAACCCAGCCCCGGCCCACTTTGGCCGCCGCTTGAGATCAGAGAAGAAAGACAGAGACCCTGGCCGGGAGCGACCCACCACCGGGACCCTGGCCGGGAGCGACCCCATCCCGAGCTGCTGAGTGGAGGCCGGCAATTGCAGCCTCCAGATCTCTGCTGTGTGCACTCATCTGAGAAAAGCAGGTCCCTCTTATTAGCCACTGTCGGCCATGTATTTGATTGCAAAAAGCAACCTTAATGATGCAAAATAATCATAAGAAGGTGTGGATGTCTTCCATTTCCCCTTCTGGTCCGCTCTCCCCCTTCTCCACCTTGCTGGCCTCCAGCAGGCTGACCCTCAGGAGGAGGCCGCAGCACGGCTCCCGGCTCCCCTGGCTCTCTGCCTTCCTGCTGGGGTGATAGGGGGTGGAGGGGGGGTCGGGGAGGCCCCAGCAGGGGCAGGGCCCCGTGAGGGTAGGAGAGAGAAGTCAGGTCTTATTCTTGGTTCCCAGGCGGCTTCCCTCTATGGGGGCGCAGCTCCTTCAGGCGGCCCTGTCTGCACAGCTGCCCTTTCGGGGTTCTATCACCGCTCGCCCCTTGTCCCTTCAGCTCTAGGTGTGTCCCCATTGTGGTTAGAAGCCTGTGCACTTTACTATCCTTTGTGGGTTCCCCTAAATCCTGCCCACATCTTTGTAAACATTCCCTCTATTGAAACTCCTCGAGGAGCCCAGTGTGACTGCCGACAGGTTTTAGGCAGGACGGTGTCTGCTGCAGCCATTGTGGCCCCGGGACCTCGGAGCGTGGGATTCTGGCCTCTTTGCCAGGAAGGGTGAGGGGATCACGGCACAGAGTGGCATCACAAGTTCTCAAAATGACACTGGAGGCGGCAGAGGCTAAAGTGCAGGTGGGAACAGGTACTGGAGGCAGAGGCTGTGGCACCAAGTTCCTACAGCATCAGTGGCGACCATAAATATTGGGGAGTCATACAAACGGCCAATGAGCACAAGGAAAGATGATCAAAGCCACCAGTCGTTTTGAAATGCACATCGACACCACAGCAAGGTTTCACAATCATTAGGATAGCGAACATAAACGAAAACCAAAAAATAAGAAAAAGAATTGGCAAAGGTGTGGAGAAATCTGAATCCTGTGCACTGTTGGCGGGAATGGAAAATGGTGCAGCCACTGTGGAAGCATGTGGAGGGCCCTCAAAAAATTAAGCAGATCTACCATAGGATTCTGCAATTCCACTTCTGCATGAATACCCCCACGAATTAAAAGCAGGGTCTGAAAAAGATTGTACACCTATGTTCCTAGCACTGGGAGGGCTGAGGGCCTTGCCCCTGCCAGGACCAGGCCCTGCCCCCCAGCAGAAGAGGGACACCTGCAGCTGAGCTGGCTCCCAGGCCTCCGCACGTGTGCATGAGGGTGCAGGGCCCCGGCCAGCTGTCTGCTCCCAAAGCCACTGCCAGGGCCACAGGTTGCCTCAGGCTACCGAGGCCCCTCCCCCATTTGCCCTGCCCTTCCCCCACTCGGGCCCCTGCCATGGGGTGAGAGGGGGGTGGACACATTTGGATGATCTGGGCCCCTGCTCAGCAGTGTCTCCACTGGGGCTCTCCTAGGTGCACCCCTTGGTCAGCCCAGCCCAGCCTCCTGCCCTGGCTCTTGGTGAGCCTAGGAGCGCTCCCCAGGCTTTGCCCTCGCTGCTCCCTCCGCCTGGTCGCTGCCTGGACACATACTATGAGCACCCCATCTTGCGTATATGGAAATAGGGTCAGAGAGGGCCTGGTGCCGATACCTGTATGTGAACACCACGCTACGATCATCAATGTGACAGAAATTGGAACCAGCCATGACGTATTGTTTTCCCTGTGTGTTTTGGGGAGCAGCATCACCCTCAATTTCTTTCTCCCCAGTTTGCCAATTGCTAGGAAAGGGCCCCACTGCCCACCCTGTTGTCCAAGCCAGAAACAGGCCTCCCTGATCCCATGATCCCGCCTGGTCCAGCCAGCATCAGCCTTCGGGGGTGCAATAGCAGGGGCCCCAAGGTGGCCCCCGGGCCCAGGTCTGTGTGAGCGGCAGGGGGCGGCTTGCCTTTCCACACCACACCTCAAGCAGCCCGAGGGGCCACACAGACATCGGAGCCTCACTGAGCCTTCTTGGACACCATCCCCGAAACTCGGGGAGCACTCAGCCCCTGGCCACCTGTGCCCTCACCTGCACCTCCCCACTCAACCACACTGCCCAGGGGTTTTTGAAGAACTTATAGACCAACTAAATTACTTGTCCAGGCCCCCCAGCCCATGAGAGACTAGGCTGTGGCTTGCCCAGGTCTGGCTGCTGCCACAGGGCCCCTCCCAAGGCAGGGCCTGGGGAGGAAGCCGAGTGCAGAGGAATGAAGAACAACCATGACATCTCATTTCCTCTTGGCTGTGAGTCAAGGTCCACCTAAACCAGTGCCCCTTTGCCTTGACCCTGGCCCCACGCACAGCCGTGGCTGCAGCTGCTGCTGTCCCAGGCGGGCCTGCTTGGGCACATCCTGCCCACTTGGCACCTGCCCAGGAAAAAGACGGTCACCTCAAGGTCCCCAGATAACAGCCCGGAAAAAAAGACGGTCACCTC
>NW_005871083.1:9040181-9045748 GCF_000147115.1 Myotis lucifugus | reverse complement strand
GGGGGCCCTCCACGGCTCTCACGAACCGCCCGAGATGTCCTCAGTCATCCTACAGGGCAAAGCGGGTTTCACTTTGTGGGTGTTCCCTCTCCAGTGAGGACTAGTGGTGACTGCTGCCACTGCGGGGTCAGGTGAGGCCCTGGGGTCCCCAGGAAACCCATTGGGGTGGGAGGAGGGCCTTCTGAGCTTCATTCCTCAGTTTCCTAATTGGAAAATGTGTAGAAAAACTCAAGTCTTGCTGGCCTCCCAGGGGTCACTGGGAAAGAAACACTCACAGGCTGTAGCACAGCTGTCCCGGGGCAGCTGTTGACATTCGGAGCTCCTGTCTCTGATCAGCACCACACAGAGGCGCGCGCACACACACACACACACACACACACACACACACACACACACACGCACTCACACTCACCACCTCATAGCAGGAATCCCCTCCTTTCTCTTCAGAACCTCCCACCTGGTTGTGGCCGGAGAGTTTGACCAGGGCTCCGATGAGGAGAACATCCAGGTCCTGAAGATTGCCAAGGTGAGGTGGCCCAGGCAGGGCAGGCTAACGGGGCTGGGCCAACATCCTGAGAAAGCCCTGGGCTGCAGGGAGGTAAAGGAAGCCAAGTTCCTCCCGGTCACCCAATACCCCCTCCAGATGGGCAAAAGCAGAAAGCAGGGGGTGAGGTTCCATGCAGGGGGGTCGGCACCTCCGTCCTGGGCCCATGAAAGAAGCTGCCGAGCTGAAGCGGCCTGTGGTCAGAGGGGACGGAGGCGATGAGGGTGACCCAGCCCTGGGTCGGTTTCTGCTCAGACCCCAACTGTGGCTGTCCGCCCCATCTCAGGTGTTCAAGAACCCCAAGTTCAACATGTTCACCGTCAACAACGACATCACCCTGCTGAAGCTGGCCACGCCCGCCCGCTTCTCTCAGACCGTGTCCGCCGTGTGCCTGCCCGATGAGGCCGACGACTTCCCCGCCGGCACCCTGTGCGCCACCACCGGCTGGGGCCTGACCAAACACAACAGTGAGTGACCCGGTGGGCGGGCGGCAGGTGGAGGCTGCGGGGAGGGGGGCTGCTGGTGCTGACCACCACCGGCCCTTCCAGATGCCAACACCCCCGACAAGCTGCAGCAGGCGGCCCTGCCCCTCCTGTCCAACGCCAGCTGCAAGAAGTTCTGGGGCAACAAGATCACCGACCTCATGGTCTGCGCCGGCGCCAGCGGCGTCTCCTCCTGCATGGTATGGCTGCCTGGGCTCGCTCTGCACCCTCCCTCCCCGCCTGGTAGCAGGAACCCCCTCCTTTCTCTTCAGAACCTCCCACCTGGTTGTGGCTTGGGTGGGTTCAGGCAAGAGCCCAGGCCAGGGGCGTGGGCAGAGGGAAGTGGGGAGCAGGCAGGCTCCTTCCTGGGTGCTCCTAGCTGAGGCTGGGAAGGATCTCCTGGCGGGCCACCACTGACTCGGTGGGGCTTGGGGCCACCACAATGCAAGATTCCATGGATGTCAAGTTCTGAGCAAACAGCACCTCCTGGAGCTGTACAGGGCGCCGCCTGGGCAAGGAACGGGCACCCAGGGCTCCAGAAGCAGCCCTTGCTCCTCACCATGGCCCCACAGCCCTTGCTTTCCTCCTATCAAACCAGCGTTGTGAGCCTCCATCACAGAACCTCACCCTGGGGTGGCCCCAACTTCCAGGGCATGAGCTAAAAGAGCTGCTCAGGTTCCCATAATCCTTCCAGGAGACGGGTGCTGGGTCTAGGGCTGCCAGGCCCTGGACTGGGCTCTGGGAACCATCCAGGGGCCTCTGGGCCAGGCTACCTGGGCTGCCAGACCCAAGCCCTCTCCTCCTCCTGCAGGGCGACTCTGGGGGCCCCCTGGTCTGCCAGAAGGATGGAGCCTGGACCCTGGTGGGCATCGTGTCCTGGGGCAGCGGCACCTGCTCCACCTCCAGCCCTGGCGTGTACGCCCGGGTCACAGAGCTCATGCCCTGGGTGCGGCAGATCCTGGCCGACAACTGAGGCCCTGGCCCTGCCCTGGTCTCCCTGACAACCCTGCTCCCACAAAGCTCAATAAACCCGTGAAAACATGTTGATGGCATCCGTCTCTTGTGTCAGGGCCTGTAAGGCCTCACTCTGCTCCTGAACTTGGGCCTTCACTCCACCTGGTGCAGGGGGTCCTGGGTGGGTCCCTCCTTTGTCACTTCCCCAGAGTGGCCAGGCAGATGAATGGGACCTTGGCTCCCAGCTCCCACCTGGGCTGCGGGGTGCTCACCATCCGCCCCCGGCTTAGTGCTTGGCTTGGCCTGGTGCCGGGGAGTGGCATCCAGAGGACAGGCCTGCTGTTGGTCCCACACCTGTGGCTCCAGGAACCCTCCGGGAGCTGCCCCCTGGCTGCTTCTCCCAGGCCTACTGGAGCCACTGGCGGGGACTCACCACACTCAGTGGTTGATGAGGGAACTGCTGCCCTTTCCCGGCAGCTTCTTCCTATTAAAGAACCAGTCAGTGCCCAGACGGTGTGCTCAGTGGTTGAACATTGACCTATGAACCGGGTTGCAGACTCTATCCCCAGTAGGGGGTGTGCAGGAGGCAGCCAATCAATGATTCTCTCTCATCATTGATTTTCTATCTCTCCCTCTCCCTTTCTCTCTGAAATTAAGAAAAACATAATTAAATAAAAACAAACAAAAAAACCAGCCAGGAGAGCCGTGGCCTAGGCAGAGCAGGCCTGACTCTCAGAACCTCTGAACCAGACCCGGACATCTGCCTCCCAGCCCAGACTTCATGGCGGGCTGGACGCACCCCCAGCTCCCAAGGCCTTGTATCCATTAGCAAACCTGGCCCCACCTTGCAGGGGACACTGGCCTTATCTCCGTGGCCCAGCCGTTTCCTGTGGCCTTGGCTTTCTTCTGCTGGGACCCTCCCCCTCCCCAAAGGACGCCCACAGCCTCACCACAGGTCTCCTCAACCCACTCCTACCCTGGGCATCACCGTGAGCACACCCCACCGTCCCTCCAAGGGTCCTCCGCCTCTCACACCGCAGGAGGCTGCTTTTCATTTTTTAAATTTTATTTAAATGTAGACTGTTAGTCAAATGATTGGAAAATCAATAATGAAAAATAGTTTTTTAGGGGTTTCTCTTGGTGCTGAGGAGCACATCTCAGTGGCACTGACCCCTGGGGGGACATAGCACCCTCATGGGGCTGAGGTCAGCCTCCAGGGGTCACCAAGGCCGTGTGGGCCAAGGGGCCTGCACGCTTTGTGGCCTGGCTGCCCAGAGCTGGGACCTCCAGGCCTGCAGCGCCCTCAGGGAAGACCCCAGCCTGCTCCCTGGCCCGGGCTCTGGGGGCCTAGCTCTGCTTGGGCTCCTGAGCCCATACCCTGCCCTGTCATAAATATGTACAAATCCCTGACAGGCTGGGCACCAGGCCTGGGGAAGCTGGGGATGCCTGTCCCCAGGCCTGCAGCACTGAGACTCTCGGGGAGGTGCCCGGGGCAGCTCGGACCATCACTGCCCTCGTCCCCCACCCTCCATCCCTCAGGTCACTGTCCTCAGGCAGCTGCCAGCTGGCCCAGGACCCGGCGGAACTGCTGAGTGCTATGACCCAGCTCCTTGACCCTGTCCACCATGTCCTGGGCGGCGGTGGGCGATGGGTACTGCAGGGCGGCAGCCTTGGTGGTGGCCACGATGCCACGCAGGAGGTCGCACAGTAGGTTGCTGTAGTGAGTCACCTGGCTGCGGACGTCAGCTGCCTTGGCCTGCCGCGACAGCGTGTCCCCGATGAACACCAGCTTATGGGCGCTGAGGATGACAAACTTGCTGTGCGCCACAAAGATCTTGGGTGGCTGGTTGGTGGCCACGGCGGTGAAGAAGGCGTCCACCGCGTTGGTGAGCGTGGTCAGGTTCGCCTCGCACTGCTCCAGGTAGAAGAGCAGCAGCTGCCGGTCCGAGGGCCCCAGGCTGCCTGTCCGCCCTGGGGCCAGGGACTGGGCCGACGTCCAGTTGGTCAGGTCGTGGTCGATGGGCCGGGACACCTCTTGCTCCAGCCGCTCAAACTGCTTCAGCTGGGGAGAGGGAAGGCAGAGTGAGACCACAGCCAGAGTACGAGGGCTCAGAAGGGGCGGCACTCGGAGTCCGCAGCCGCAGGGACAGGCCTCCTGTCCTGTTGGCCGAGCATGTTCTAGAGCAGTGGTTCTCAACCTTGGCTGCACATTAGAATACACCTGGGAATCTTTTTAAAATCCTGATTTCTGGGCCTCATCCTCTGGAAATTCTGTTTCATCGATGTTTCTAACTATCTCACCCCATAACAAAGAAACAGAATGTGAAAAATCAATAAAATATATTAAAAAAAAATTTAAAAAGATTCCCAGGTGATTCTAATGTGCAGCCAAGGTTGAGAACCACTGTTCTAGAGATTCTCCAAATAACTTTTGTCAATCTCCTTTATGACTCCATTTCTATCACATTTTAAAAATGGCACAAGGAGAGACACGGGGAGTGAGTGGCTGTGAGGACGAGGGACATCACTCTTGTCTGGGTGCTGCTCCCTCATAGTCAGAACACAATCGTGGGGAAACTCTTTGCAACTCCCTGTGAATTTATAAATATTTCAAAATGAAAAGTAAAAAAAAAATCATGTTCTTAACATATACAACATAAAAAGACTTAATGCACCAAGCAGAGAACCTTATGGGTGATATTTTGTGCTAGTCTATGTTTTAATTTTTATTATCTTCATAATCAGAATAAAATTCCCTTAGTTTTTGTAAACTGTCTTTTTCAAGTGATCCAAAATATGAAGGAGATTCTATATTTGCAGATAAATGATTTATAAAGAAAACTGGGTACGATTTAAATGTTCAACAATAATGCTATATGACCTTATAAAATAATTTATGAGGAATGGTTAATGCCATGGAAAAACGGGTGAGATAAAGGCAGATGTAACTGTTCACAAAGTACCATGTTAAACACTCCTCTGGGTAACCGGCTTCTTTTCCTGCTTTCTTACACTTTTCTCTATGTCACTCTAAAACGTCCACCACGATCACTCTGCTAGTGTCAACCCAGCAAAGGCATGGGGCCAGGATGCAGTGGAGTGGGGCTGGGAGGGAGGCCCGAGGCTCAGCTCCGCAGGCTGGCTTCTGACAGACAAGCAGCGTTTGCTGAAGCAGCGGGTGTCCCGCGTCCTCACCTGCTGCAGCTCCAGCTGACCCTTCCCCTGCCGCATGATGTTGCCCTTTTCCAGCAGCTCCTTCTGAGTCTTCTCAAACTCTTCCTTCCCCTGGAGGGGAGACACAAGGACTGGGCTGAGCCAGGACCCCCCGAGACCAGGAGGGGGCGCAGTGAGAAGAGTGGCCACCAGGTGGCGCTGCACACTGCACCAGGCTCGCACGGAGGCCACCGGGCCCAAGGTGGGTCAGCTTTCAGAGGAAGCAGCCTTCCTGTGCCTCCTCCCTCTCTGGCCAGCACAGGAAGGGGTGGGCATACTCCATGTGGCCGGGGCCAGAAGTCACATTCATGCCCATCCCCTAGGCCAGTGTCGGCAAACTGCGGCTCGCGAGCCACATGCGGCTCTCTGGGCCC
>NW_005871083.1:9007644-9040028 GCF_000147115.1 Myotis lucifugus | reverse complement strand
GCCCATACAGAGCCTGCCCACCTGCCCCTGACCTGTGCTGACCCCGTGCCAGATCTCAGCCTGGAATGCTGAGACCACCTGGCTGGCACCCCCGTCTCTGCTCAGAGGACCACCTTCCCATCCTCTTGCTTGTTCCCCCTTGCCTGGAAGTACCTTTGTCTTTGCTTATATTTCAGGACCCACCTCCCCAAACAGAACAGCCACCTCTGCCCTGGTTCACCTGCAGGACCCTGATGACAAGGATGCGTTGGCCCAAAGGCCTGAGGTGGGGAGAGGAATGGGCTTCTGGGGGCCCTCTGGCCTAGAAGCTCAAAGTGAGAGGACAAGGGACCCACCGAGGCCCTCCTGGGGCCAAACCCTCCTTGGGCCACAAAGCCCTCAGTGAGGGTGATAAGGGGCCCACGACAGGGGTGGAAAAACCAGAGCTCAAAGAGGACCGGGGAACCTGGGCAGGGCGGGCACCCACCTGCAGGTGGACATAGTCGTAATCCTCCATCCAGCCCCCCTCACTGTTCTCGTACTGCCCATCCGGTGAGTCCTGGGAGGTGAACTTGGGGGGTGAGGGCAGGGGCCGGGACTGGATACTGCTGGCCTTGTCGGTGGGGATGGGATGCAGGGAGCCGCCCCCCTCGGGCCCTGAGACAGGGGCCTTGGTCCGTCTGAAGAGCAGCGAGGCATTGCCATGCAAGAAGGAAGCCAGCTGCTTGGCATCCTCGGGCACAGCCCGTGAGCAGGCCACCAGGCGGTCCAGGTCTTCAGAAGTGGCCCCAGGGCCTCCTCGGCTACTGTCAAAGGTCTGACCATGGGCCACCAATGTCTGGTACACGTCCTCCATCTTTTGCAATTGCCGGCTAAGCTTGGCATTCAGTGTACGGTCAGAAGTGTGGGCAGAGTTGCCCACGGCGCTGCGGGCAAACTCCAGCAGCTCATGGACGGCCCCCTGGACAGCGGCCACAGCAGCCCGCAGGTCCTGTGCTGGGGGCTCCTGAGGCTCCGTGGTGCTGCGCCAGCCCCCACCCCGGCCAGCACTGCTTGCCACGTCCAAGAGTTGGGTGACGGTGGCGCTCACACCCTGCTGTAGCCGGGTCAGGGCCTCCACAGCCACCTCCAGCTCCAGGGGCTCGCGGCCCGGCACCGGCGCCTCCAGGGAGGAGGCCGACTGGCTGCTGCGAGTGCTGCCTGTGCTGGAGGCAGACAGGCGCTTGGCATCAGCGGGGGCCTCTCGCTCAGCGGAGGGGGGCACCACGTACACACCATCGTCGGCCGCGCTGCCGTCAGCCACCTCGGGAGGAAGAACCCGCTCACGGGGCACGTCGTAGAGGGTGCTGGGGCCAGGCCGCCGCAAGCCAGGGGGCACGTCATAGATGTCGGGAGCAGGGGGCGGCACGTCGTACACATCCTCAGCGGGTGATGAGTCTGGGGGGGGTGCAGCGAGGACCAACGGGTGGCGGGTTGGGTCAAAGGGCTTGGCCTTGGCGAAGGCAGGGGGCACGTCGTAGGTTTCTTCACGCAGTAGTGGGCCATCAGGGACGTCCTTGCTCACGGATGGAGGAACATCATATACCTGAGGGGCCAAAGGGTGGTCAAGGCTGCCTGCCCATCTGCCCACCTGGAGCTGAGGGACAAGACCCAGCCACAGCCCAGTGCACATTCACCACTATTCTAGCACAGGTGTGGTTCAGAGCCCAACTCTGGGGCCAGATCGGAGCTCAGCATCCTGGCTCCACTGTGGGACCTAAGGCAGGTGACTGCTTGCCTCTAAGACGGGAGATCCCCTCACAGGCTTGTTGTGAGGATTATGTAAGTTAATTCACTGTGTAACTTCAAACACTCAGTGGGAGATCAGATATCACAACCCTACCATCACCACCATCACCACCACTACTACCACCATCACCACCATCACCATTCACTACCACCACCAGCACTGCCATCACCATCACCATTCACTACCATCACCACCACCATCACCATTCACTACCACCACCATTTACTACCAGCACCACCACCGCCATCACCATCACTGCCACCACTACCACCATCACCACCACCACCGCCATCACCATCACCATCACCATTTACTACCGCCACCACTATCACCATCACCATTCACTACCATCACTACCACCACCACCACCATCACCATCATCACCATTCACTACCACCACCAGCACTGCCATCACCATCACCGTCACCATTACCATTCACTACCATCACCACCACTGCCATCACCACCACCACCACCATCACCATTCATTACCATCACCACCACCATCACCATTCACTACCACCACCACCACCGCCATCACCATCACTGCCACCACTTCCATTACCACCACCACCGCCACCGCCATCACCATCACCATCACCATTTATTACCGCCACCACTATCACCATCACCATTCACTACCATCACTACCACCACTACCACCACCACCACCATCACCACCACCACCATCACCATCACCACCGCCGCCGCCTGTGTATTCCCTACTCTGTGGCAGGTACTTGGCTGAGCTATCTGTGTATATAGTCAGGGTGACAACACCTTGGCTTGTGCCTGATGCCCCCGCATTATTATTGGACCCCCTTTTGCTCTCGGAAGTGTCGGGTTTGGGCGATAGGCTCTGTGGTCACCTTCTGATACCCGTGTGTTCCTCTCACACACCGTGAAGAAGGCCCTTCACGTGGCCCTTTTACAGCCAAAGACGCTGAGGCTCAGGAGCACCCATCGCAGAGTGAGTGAGGGCAAAGCTGGGGTCTGGAGTCAGGTCTCTTGATGCCCCCACCCCAGTGCACACTCACAGTCATACCCAGACCCGAGCTCAGTCAGGACCAGCCAGTGAGGCCCCAGCACCCCGACTGCTCACCGCGTGGTGGCTGGATGGCGGCAGGCTCTTCTCCACACTGGGGGGCACGTCGTACACGTCCAGCGATGGGTCCCAGCCATTGGGACCCTTGACAGCCATGGGAGGTGTGTCATATACCTGGGGCAGAAAAGGTGCAGTGATACAGGTGCCAGGGCCTCCTGAGGGGATGGAAAGAGCAGAAACTCCAGAGCCACCTACCCTGGCCCGGGCGGGGAAAGCCCCTCCTCCCTCAGCAGGGCCAGCCAAGTCACCCCCACCCAGGCAGGCAGGCACCTACCTCCTGGCTGTACTGGCTGGGAAGCCCTCGAACAGGGGGCACGTCGTAGATGTCCTGGGGCCCCGGGCCCAGCAAGTGGCGCGGGATGTCGTACTCGTCCTGCTCTGGCTGGGAGGCCTCGAACACATAGCCCTGCCCCACGCGGGTGGGCACCACCACCTAGGGGCAGACGGCCGACTGTCACCACCAGCCCTGGAAGCCAGCCTCCAGGGTCCACTCTCGGGTCCTCAGGGAGACTCCACTCCCTGTGAGTTGGCTGAGACACACAAAGGTGAGGGGCAGGGGTCCCCCAAGAGTGGGCTCAGAGGCCACTCAGAGGCAAGGCATTCTCATCCCCTTGCATTCTCTGCCCTTTCTTCAATGACGTGCTACGCCAGGAAACCAGGAAAAGGAAGTGGCCTCTACACCTGGATGACCAGGTTTCAGAAGAGGGGGCCTATGGGCTGGGGGAGGATGGGCCATCCTTGAGTGGGGTGCCTTTGCCTCAGGACACTTCCCAGCTGCACGCTCCTAGGAAAGTCTGCCCACGAGGGGCTGTCCTGACTGAGGATCCAGTACAGATGGAAGTGTGGTGCTAGGCTGGGCCCAGAGGAGGTGGCCCGGCAGAGCAGCAAGCAGCCCCGGCCCTCTACTCCCCCCACAGCACATCTTGGGGAGACTCCTGAGGACAGGCCCAGTAGGGACTCCCAGACCTCAGGGCCAGTTCTCAAGCAGATGGAGTGAGAGTAGCCAAGACTCCCACTCCCCACCCACAAGGCCCCGAGACCACCACTCACCCGAACAGGTAACATCGGCCCAGAGAGGAGGCCAGCCCCTTCCCCTCCCCGCTGCCCGTCCCTGGGCCCCGGATCCGGAGCCGCAGACTGCCCAAAGCCCTTCATGTCAGCACCCGGCCTGGCAGGCAGTGCTGGGCACGCAGCCTGCTTCCCACAGGCACCCTGGGCCTGTGGGAGGGTCAGCTGTGTGGGAGGGTCAGCCTGAGGGACAGGCTGGCAGGTCTCCTAGGCCAGCTCAGGGCACGCCTCCCCAAGGCTGCTAGCCCTGATCTTCTCCTGACAGAAAGGCCTTTTGTTCCCTAATCAAAGGGGATGTCTGGGATGGGGTGACGCGGGCCCTCCCCACACACATCCCTGGGCAGTAGAGCTGAGGCAGGGCCAGCCCTCAGGCTCACGGCCCCCAGAATCCTGTGTCCACGCTGTGCCCAGACCCCACGCATGGACAGCCGCCAGTAGAACAGTGTCTCCCCCAGAAGTGCAGGCACCAGCACTCTTCTCATCAGCCCAGGGCCTGGCAGAGCCTCCAGCTCACGCATCCCCTGCCTGCCTCCCTCCTGGGCAGGCTCCTGTTAGCTTGGGGCGTGCCTCCATGGGGTTTCCCCGCCCACTGCCCCCCACCCCGGCGTGTCTGGAAGTGGAGCTGGCGGCCCTCCCCAGACTCATCTCCCTCTTGGAGCCCCAGACTTGAGTCTCCTCCAGTGCTATTTTTAGACACTGGAACCTGCCAACAGCAGGGCAGGCAGGCGGGCGGGCGGGAGCTGGCGGGACGTGGCAGGTTGGCGGGGCCTGGAGGCAAAGCCTGAGGTGTCTCGAGGCCCTGCTGGCCTTCAAAAGGCAGGTGGGGACCGGGCCTCATGAAGAGGGGTGTGCACCTCCCCCTTCGCACCCCCACCCAGTCTCCCGCAGATGACACAGGGCAGGCAGCGCAGGCAGAAGGGCTCTGGGGTCCAGACCCAGGCGCTGGGCAGCTTGCCACGCCTGCGGCTGAGCTGGTGACAGTAAGCAGCCATACTGGCCAGCTTAAGTTTTTCTGGGAGAAAAAAATAGTAAGGCAGCCGCCAGTGGAGAAAAGCTCATTAGGGAAACCAGCTCTCCAGAGAGCTGCTGAGCCACCTAATCACAGGCCGCCCTGCTCTGCACCTGGGCCCCATTAGCAGGACCTGAGGCCCCCAGGGTGGGGTCACAGCCCGAGTCTGGGAGAAAACACAGACCCCAACCCAAGACCACGTGCTCTCACCCACATTTCAACAGTGCAAGACAGACACACGCATACCCACTGCCAGATGCACACCGAAAGACAGACAACCGGGCAGGGCATCTGCAGGGCAGGAGTGAGACATAACACTAGTGGCTTCAAAGACCCAGTGAGATGGGATGGGCCACCTGTCCAGGCAGCTCGGCTGCCAGTCTCTCCCATCTGCAAACGGGTCACTGGCTCATGTGACCCAGGCTGACTGGCCTGGCACACCCCCACTCCGCCTGCATCTGGAAGCTCGGTTTCCTCCTCTGAGAAATGGAGCAATACTGGAATGCTGTGGGACGGAGTAGATGCCCACCTAACCTCTCATCGAGAGTGAGGAACAAGCCTAGCATGACACCCCCATGGCCCGGCACCAGGAGCCTGGGGGGATGAAGCTCCCAAAAGGAACAGAACTGAGCTCAGCTGTGTCTCCCCAGCGCCTGACCCAGAGCCACAGCTGTTCCCTTAGGCACAGCTGCGGCCCCTGACCCAGAGGCAGTCCCCCAAGAGTGACCTCACAAAAACACCCCTCCCCCTGGGGGCCCTACCTACTTCTGCCCTCAGCCTCCTAAAGCCACGCCCCTGCCCAAATGGTGCTGACACCCTGCTGTGGCCCTGACCTCTCTCAAGCCACTCAGTCCCCCAACCAAAGTCGGCAGGGCTCCTCCAAGGCCCAGCCAACCTCTCCCCTGGGCCAGGAGCCTGTTTCCCAGACTTGTGAGGGGGAGGACGAGGCTTATGAAAGCACAACCCTGAAATGTGGACACAAATGCGCGCGCACCAAGATGTCCACGCCTGGCTGTGTGTCAGAGACACGTGTCGTCAGAAACTGCCTAGAGCCCACCCACGGAAGGGCAACAGAGCAAATCCAGGGCAGTAGTCACAATCATGTTTAGGGACTCAACAAAATGCTTCGATATCTATCTGATATTGGATTTACTACCTCAAAATGCAAAAGTATGTGTACAAATCTGTGAAAGATGAATAGAGAGTATGCTAGACAAAACATGCCAAAATCTCCCAGTGATTACCTCGACTGGGCATCTCCTGTCTAGACCTTTTCATACATTACGCATTTTTTATGACAAACAAGCTTCACTTTCATGATCATAAAATAAAAGTAGATGTAATCGAGGCTGCCCAGGTCAGGAGCAATGAGGTTTCTTGGGGGAGGGCCACTGGGCCTCAGCCAGGTGAGCCCAGAGCAGACTGACAGCAAGTCTCACCAATGGGAGGGAAACGGAGGCAATGACCAACACCTGGTCTCACTGCTGCTGCTGCCTGGCCCACAGGCCTCCTGCCTGCCTGCTCACAGATGCACCAGGGCAGGCCTGCCTGCAAAGACGAGGGAAGGGGGAAGGTATGCCTCCCTGGGGTGTGTGCAGAGCATGGACTGTGTGTGTGTGTGTGTGTGTGTGTGTGTGTGTGAGAGAGAGAGAGAGAGAGAGAGAGAGAGAGAGAGAGAAAGAGAGAGAGACAGAGAGAGAGAGAGAGAGAGCGAGAGCGCTCGGGCGCGCGTGTAGGGGGATGAAATAGGGCAGGGGTGGGCAAACTTTTTGACTGGAGGGCCACAATGGGTTCTTAAACTGGACCGGAGGGCCAGAACAAAAGCATGGATGGAGTGTTTGTGTGAACTAATATAAATTCAAAGTAAACATCATTACATAAAAGGGTACGGTCTTTTTTTTTTTAGTTTTATTCATTTCAAACGGGCTGGATCCGGCCCGCGGGCCGTAGTTTGCCCACGGCTGAACTAGGGCCTGTCCCAAGGCTCACCAGCTAGGCACTGCTCTCTGCTACTATTTCCTGCTAAAGCTACCTGGGAGCAGCCTAGTCTAGGTCATCCCAGTCCAGCACCGCCCATCTCTGGCCAGAGAGCTGAAGGACCAGGAAGTGGGAGCCGGTGACCCAGGGTTCCCTGATAGCCAGTGTCTATGGAGCCCCTTGGACACCTTCTGCCAGCCAGCCAATGACCTCCAGGAAGGTCTCCTGGCTGCTAAGCTCCATCCTGTGGGCAGGGGCAAGTCTCCCACCTCACCCTGGGCTGGCTCTGAGGACAGAGGCTCAGTGCTGTGGAGTGAGTGTCCACTCGGCTGCTACCTCTCCAAACACAGGCGGCCCTGGGCCCAGGGACGCTGATCCAGCAGAGTCTGGTTGCTATGCCCACCGCCCATCCTCTCCCACCAGAGCCTCCGAGTCACACCCGCTGTGGTCTCCCTCTGAGGAGGGACAAGCTGAGGAGCTGGAGCTGGGAAGACTGTAAGAACTTCCCTGCGGTGAGGGCTCCACACCAGTTTCTCAGGGTCCTCCTGGGTGAGCTGTAAAGGGTGAACAACCATGGAGGAGACAGGAGAGCTGGGTGTGGCCACTTTGTCCCCCAAGTCCGTGGGACTTCCATCTCCAGGCCTCAGGAAACTCCACTCCCCAATTTTTGAAGGGATGTGTGCATGAGAAGACACAGGCCAAAGGTGAGAAAATGTTGCTCCTGATTCAGCCCAAAGCAGCCAGTGGGGTCTGGCCTCCCTCTTCAGTGCTGTCTCCTTCCTTCAGGCACACAGACTGGGGAGGGTGTGGGGCCTTGTCCCCTGGCCCAACATCCCACTGGCAACAGCTCACCAGAGGCTTGAACCAGATTCTCTCTCAGGACAACCCTGTACTGGCAATCCCATAGGCCAGTGGTCGGCAAACTCATTAGTCAACAGAGCCAAATATCAACAGTACAACGATTGAAATTTCTTTTGAGAGCCAAATTTTTTAAACTTAAACTATATAGGTAGGTACATTGTTATTAACTTAATTAGGGTACTCCTAAGGCTTAGGAAGAGCCACACTCAAGGGGCCAAAGAGCCGCATGTGGCTCGCGAGCCGCAGTTTGCCGACCACGGCCATAGGCAATATTCTCCCCACTGTGCAGGAGTTACAAACAGGTCACTCGTAGGTGCCTGCAGGCCCACTAACATGCCCCAAAAGAGAAGGGTTGGGCAACTATGGAGCCAGGACGGCCAGAAGATGTGCTCTACCGCCGCCCAAGGGACTGACACCCCCGCCCCAGAACCTCCAGGCACAAGACGACTGGCCTCTCCCCTTTGTCCCTTCTTCCTTTCCTGCTCGCCAGGATGTAGCCATGCTGGTTAGAGCTCACGAGGCAACTACCCTGGCTCACGAGACTCAAGCCCTACATCGACAATGTCAGAGCAACAAGATGGAAGGAGCCATGGCCCCTGATAGGCACGGAGGTGTGTGTCAGGCCTGCGCTGCTCACTTCCAAACTGAGAAAAAAAACCTCTCCTTTTGTTCAATTCATTCTTTAGGGTTTTCGGCCACACTCCCCTAACTGCTGCACTGTACTCCATGCTGGATTTCTCCCCTTCAAGTGCCACCCTACACTCCCAACCCTCCTGCCCTTTCCTGGGTCCCCTGCCCCTGCCTGGGCCCCTCAATGCTCCCATACCTCCACTCTCTGGGCAGAATGACTTCCTAGAATATGGGTTGAGCAGGTCACTTCCACTCAAAACCCTCCATCTTCAGGAAAGCATCTGGGTCTTAGGTGGCACCAGGCCCCTGGGAGTCTGACCCCAGCCTGTTGCTCCTGCATCACCAGCCAAGCCCTAACTGCCAACCCAGAATACGGAGACTTTTCCACACCTCCAGGCCTTTGACAGGCTTTGTTCTCCCACTGGGGTTTGTCTCAGCTATCTCCTCTCTGGGCTGGCCCAGCCTGTTCACTCCCATCAGCAGCAGCAGAATGAACACATTCCCCAAACAATCACCTCCCACCTTAGCCCCAGATCAAATACACGGCCACAGATGGAGCCCCAGAGAACCCAAGGGTGTTTAGCTGTGCCCTGCTGTGCCCAGAAACCGAGGTCTGGGCGAAACCCACCAGGAGGGCTGCCCAACCATGCCAGGGTGGCCTTACCTTTGGCGGTGGCTTCGTCCCCTCCCAGCTGCGTGCATCCATGGATGGGGGAACCTGGTAGATGTCAAGCCCCATCCCAGCAGAAGGTGGCACCTGGTAAATGTCCTGGGTGGAGTTGCCAGGCCCTGGAGGCACCTGGTAAAGGTCTGGGGCTGGGCTGGGGAAGGGGTGATGGGGCACCTGCTTCGAGAATGTGGATGTCTGCTTGGCCGGGGGAGACTGGAACTGTGGACTGGGCCCAGGGGCTTGGTAGAGCCCCTGTTGGGTCTTGCTGGGGGTAGGCACCAGGTAGATACTGTCAGACTGCGATGGGTAAGCGACAGGCAGCATAGGCGTGTACTGGGCAGCTGGGTTGTGGAGGCCAGGCTGGGGCGGGGTCAAGAGGGCAGGTGGGCCGGGGCCGGGCCCTGCAGGCTTCTTGTCGTGCATGCCCACGAGGATCTTGAGGCGGTTCCCGGGCACGATGCCTTGGCGCCCGTGCAGCGAGCAGAGCCACCAGCCGTCCAGGCCCTGTGTGTCCCGCTCCAGCACCGTCATGATATCCCCCTTGCGGAAGGAGAGCTCATCTGGGGACTCGGCCACGTTGTCATAGAGGGCTTTGGCCAGCACGTTCTGGGGAGAGAGGACACAGGTGGGCATGAGGATGTACATGGAGGGCTCAGCGGCTTGCCCAGCACCCACATATCTCCAGGTCAAGGGAAGCGTCTGGTTTTGGCACTGGGAAAGGAACTAAGTAAAGTTTGGCACAATCCCGGTGCCTCTGACCCCATGAACCCCAGCAGAAAGGCCCAGCTGATCCTGGCATTTTTTTCCAAATGGGCCTGGATAGCACCTCAAAATCCTCTCATCCGCAGCCACCACCTACACGCCAGGGATGGCACTCAAGATACTATTAAAAACCACTCCCAAAGTCATACTGCAACCTGGACCAACACCGGGAGAGCAGCGATAATGACAATAATGGCCACCACGTTCTGGGAAGAAAACAGGATGTACACCCTCCCTGCTCCAACTCAATAGTCCTGCTGCCCCACCAGTGCAATCAGCCAAGAGGAAAAAAACAAACACGGTGGGGAGGGGACACGGGGACAAAACTGTCATCTCTATGTAAAAATCCACACACACTAGAAGACTGTACCTGATGAGAATGAAAAGTCATAGAGCAGATTTCACACAATTAACAACAAAAGCTACAAGTTATCCAGGAATTGATCAAGCAAAGCCTGCAGGAGACCTAAGAGGCAGAAATGTTTACATTCTGTCAAAGGGCTCAAGAACGAAAGTAAGGGGAAACATACACCAAGTTCATGGGGGGATGACTAAGCACTATAAAAAAGCCAATCAGCCCAAGCTTACTAATGAATTATGATTACAATCACAGTGCCAGCAGAAACTTTTAAAAATATATATACATTTTTATTGATTTCAGAGAGGAAGGGAGAGGGAGAGAGAGAGAGAAACATCAATGATGAGAGAATCATTGATCGGCTGCCCTCCGCATGCCTCCCCCTCCCCCACTGGGGATCCAGCCAGCAACCCCGGCACGAACCCGGGACCCTTCAGCCCACAGGCTGATGCTCTATCCACTGGGCCAAACCACCTAGGTCAGCAGAAACTTTTTTTGTTGAGGCATCTAACCAAAGAAAAAGAATTCTTCTAGAATTAAAGGGAGGAAAAGAGGTCTACAAATAGGCAGATTAATTCTGAAAATAAAAGACCAAGGGCACTCGCCTTCCCAGCTGCGAGAGCCTGCCACAGCTCCAAACCAGGGAGTGGCCTGGGGGCCGGAGGGCTGGGACAGGACTCAGGAAAGAGGAGGCTGCTCCGTAAATGATATTAGGAGGGAAACTCCATGTGAACACTTGCCTCATGTTATAAATAAAGGGCAAGTAGAGACCTAAACGTGAAATGTGTAACTCTAGAACTAGTAAAAGAAAAAATTGTGGGAGAATATCTTTGTGATCTTGAGATGGGAAAAAAAATAAAACAAAACCTCAAAAACAAAGACCCCAAAAGCACAAATGTAAGGTGACAAAAACAAAAACAGACGGGGTAATAGGTCACCAAATGACAAGAGTGATTAACTGGAGGCGCTCCTACAAATCAGTAAGAAAAAAGATAAGAACACTCACAGAAAACCAACAAAATATGAGGAGTGACTTTTCCAAAGGGGAAAACTGAATGACCAAGACCCCCCAAAGAACGTTCAGGGTTCCAGCCAGCAAATCGGGACACATCTGCAACTCTGCTGTGTGCCAGCAGGTGCCCAGGCGTCTGGTGAGGCCTGTCGGCCACACCCTCCTGAGGTAAGAGTAGAGTCCTTTACTGTAAATGTTATAAACATCTACAAAACAACCCATGTATTTTTCACAGATTCTTATCCAGGGAGATTCCAGACACATTACGTTAGCATGGGTGCCTCTGGAAGAGGGACAGGAATGAGACAGACATCAGGAATAAATGAGAAAAATAAAGCAAAACAAGGAACGGCAGCACCCTCCAACCATACTCTTTGCCGCTGTAATTCTCCTGTTAATTTGCACTTCAGGGTTCCGCTAGTCAGCAGACCTTCCCAGAGCAGGAACATGCACTCCAGGGAGAGGCCCTGGGGAAGACTGTAGGGTCAGAGGCAGGTGGACCATAGCACTAGTGATACTGAGTGGCAGACCCAGAACCTCACTAGGGGCAGAGAATCTGGGGGCCAGGAGGCCCTGAGTGTTTAGCCCTTGGCCCCTGATGCCGCTGCTCCCTTGCACAGGTGCCAGGCTCAGGCTGGGCCCAGAGATATCACAGAAGGTCCCCCCACCCCTCTCCTGCCCCCCAACCCCCCACCCCCCGCTGGAGAGCCAAGGTCATTTCCAAGGAGCTAAGGAGGTGCCTGGGGGAGAGAAGGCCAGGGTTGCGTTGGCCTTCTAGGGCAGCAGAGAGCTTGGCAGGGTGCAGCAGAGGCCAGGCCTCACACACAGGGGAAGCCAGGTCTGTGGAAAGGCCAGCATCAGGCCAGCTGGGCTCCAGCTCCACCAGTGAGGCCTCAGCTCTGGTTGCCCTACTCTGAGCCTCCTGGGATCTGAGGACACACGGCCTGATCTAGACCCCTGACTTGGGAATGAAACCTGGGTGTGGCCACCCATTAGCTGTGCGACCTTCCCCACCTGGGCCCAGTCTCCTCCCCAGGACTCCATCTGCAAGGAGTCAAGCAGGAGCAGAAATTCCAGGCAGAAGGAAGAGCCACACCCCCACAGGCAGGAACAGGAAGTGGGAGCCTGGGCCCTGGGGCAGAGGAGAGTGAGGGTGAGGCCTCAGCCAAGTCCAGGGGGAGCCCCTCTCCTCACTCCATACCAGCATCTGGGGTCAGCAAGGGCCCTTCTGAGCTCCGTCTCCACTGCTGCCACACAGGATTAGGGAAGAGGCCTGAGCATCATCAAGGTGACCACTGGGAAGGCTGGGCCGGCATGTGCTCCAGGCCCCAGGACTGCATGCTCAGACCCCAGGAGCCCACTTCTTCAGAGCAGCTCATAGGTTCCCGCCCCAGAAAGGGCCAGCGGCAGGAAAACTGGGAGCCAAGAGTGGCAAGACCCAGGGGAAAAGCCAGCCAAGGCAGGCAGCTCAGAGCTCAGGGAGGGCAGAGCCAGAGGAGTCAGCCAGCACCAAGATGAGCACCAGGGCAGAGGCCCCTGGAACTGCTGACGGCTGCAAGGTCCACACAGAGATTACAAATGCACGGAAGTGTAAATTATGCCTCAATAAACCATCACTCCAACTTAAATAATAGGGAGAGGGAAGAATAACAATGTTAATATTTGAGATGACTGGGAGATGTTTTCTCTTCCTGATTTTCAGAATTTTTCAATTTGTATTTAATGAGTATTTCTTGGCGTTGGGGTTAAAACAACACATATCCTGAAAAAGAAAACAGTGGACTACCTCCTATGCTCCAAAGCAGGATAGGACAGAGGAGGCTGAAACAGGTCCAGAGGCCAGAGCCCAGGGAGAAGGAGGCAGGGGCGAGGGCTGCCCTGCAGCCCACTGGGGCTCCAAGGCCCCATCCCCAGGCTGCCTTTAAGAAAAGTAAGTTTCCCAAATATGGTCTGCAGCCTGCTTCAGGGAATCACATCCCCTCAGAGGGCGGGACACACAGTCCCCCTCCCCCAGTGACCCCAGAACACAGAGCCACCCCACTGGGTCCCCCCAGCCCCTGCCCTGGTGACCACAGGAAGTGCCAGCAGAGTGAGTCACAGGAAAATTCCCCTCTGGCCCAGTCAGAGGGGGCGGGGTACAGACAGAGGGGACTGCCCCTAAGAGGCCCCTCACCTCTAAGGAGAAGGGCAGCTCAGGGAAGGCTGGCAGATGGGCCTCCGCCAGGTCCCACAGATAGGGCTGGGCACTCAGGGAGGCTGAAGGGCTCTGCTCAGGGCAAGGTCCAGTGGGGGAGGGAGAAGGGAAAGCAGAGAGTCCACCAGGGCCCAAGAAACTACTGGGGACCTCCTGTGCAAGGGTGGCCAGCCCCCACCCTCAGAGTGAGGTCCCCAACTGCGGCTGTAACTGTATAGCCTGGGGCGGCTGGAGCCAGGCTGGGAAGCACCTCTTGGGCTGGGCACGTGGCACTGGGCGCCTGGCACCAGGAGCTCCTTGCCTACGTCAGCTGGTGCCTCTGCCCAGAGCCCCAGAGGCAGCCTTCTGTAGCCTGGGCACTGCTGGCGCTGGAGCAATCCAGCTGGCCAATGACTCGCCTCTTTGGGTTTCTAAACCTCCTCAGCAGCTCCTGACACCAGCTCCTCCTTCCTTCTCTCAGTCACTCAGACCAGACCTGGGTGACCTCAGGCAAGTCCCTTAGCCTCTCTGAGCACTCAGATCCCTGTTCGGGGCAACACAGGCCTAGTCCTAGCTTGATCAGGTCTTTATCCACATGGGCTTTACATTCCAGTGGGGCAGACAGACAACAAAAAACTTGCTAGGGCAGGGGGCAAGAGTACGGTGCCCAAAATAATGTAGGACAAGGCTACCGTACCTAGGGTAATCAGAGAGGGCCTCCCCAAGGAGGTGACACTTCAGATGACTCATGAAGAATGAAAACTAGGCAACCGTGAAACCAGCTGGGGAAGAGCATACAGGCAGCGGAGGGGCATGAGCCAAGGTACTGGAGCAGGGAGAGGCCAGAGGGGAGAGGGTTGTGGCCCTGGAGTGGCAGGCAGGCCAGGGCCAGTCACACTGCAGGATGAGTTGGGATGGTGCATGGAGAGCTTAGTAAATGCTATCCAAATGGTGGCATCCCACCCACGGCAGGACAAGCCTCGCCCGAGCTCTGGACGTGTTCCCCAGGACCCAGGGTCTTGCCCAGCTTGTTCTTACAAGGAGCCGGCTCCCGCAGAGCCTAGCTTTCTAGCCTCCCCTGCTTCTGGGACAATCAGGTGCTTCACCCCCAAGTTCACAAGAGGGCACAGCTGTGATCTCTTGGAGGGGCACCCCGCCAGAGCACTATCACAGTCCTGGCAGACACTGCTGGCCATCTGTCTGCCCTGCGTCTCTGGCCACCTCGCTCCTGCCTCTAGGAAACCTCTCCCTGTGTCCTCCTTCTTCAGGACATGACTAGGGTGTAGTCCATTCAGGAAGGATCCTGTGCCTCATTGGGCACCTGCTCACGGTTGCCTCCACCTGGAAGTACTAATACATCCTGTTATTGCCCACTTCATGCCCCCTAACCTGGACACCCTCAGCATGGACTCCCCTCCCCTGCAAGAGCACCAGGCCTGGCTGAGGATGGGTGGGCTCCAGCAGAAATCCTCCTGGCATGGAGTGTCTGGCCCTTCCTGGGAGCAGTGTGGCTTCACCTGAGAAAGCCAGGAATGCCCTCTGGAGCTCGCTTACCCAAGAGGGAGGAAGCAGAGGAGAACCCCAGCCAGGCTGGGTTGGTCCTCTGCTGAGCCTTGGACGCTGGTGGTCAGGCGTCTGCGTGAACTGCAGCTATCTGATGGGTATTCATGTCTCCCCCACGGCTCCACCAGCTGCCTCCGGGACCTTAGATGCACTCTGGGTATCCCCAAGCCCCAAACCCGATGCTGGGAGTGGTGGAGAGACACGATTGATGGGTTCCCAGTGACAACAATAATGATGGCCGGTGCTGATTCTGGCAGAGGCAGGGCTCTTTTGTACACTTCAATCATCTCTTTTAACCCTATGAGACACTATGATTAATTACCCCCGCCTTACAGACAGTGAAACTGAAGCACAGAACGGTTACTTGACTTGCCAGGCTCAGTCAGGGAGCAACAGAAGCGGATCTGGGCTGTGACAATGTGGCGCTGGTGGCTCCTAGGGTAATGCTCAGGTTCATGGGAGCCAGGAGCGGAAATTTCACAGGCCTTTTGCTCCCTCCTGTTCCCCACCTCCAAAACACACAGACACACACTCTCTCCAGCCCCCAGTGCAGAGCCTCGAACACAGCAGTCACTTGGGAAACACTAGTTCCCTTCATACCCAGAACCATCTCAACGTGAGCCAAGTTTATTTCTGGGATATTCTGTTTGCTTGTCTCAAGGAGTCTCAATGGCCAATGGACACAGGCCCAGTGCGTGTACTGACTGCAGTCTGCGCCCCCTGGTCAGTGCCTGACCATCCCCTTGTCCTGCCCCTGTAACCCCAGGTTGCAACCGAGCTCTGAGAGCAGTGCCTCTTCCCTTCCCAGACATCCCCACGCTCACGTCCTTGGTGGAACTCTGGGACCAGCAGCGTTAGCATCACTTCCCTAATACTCCCAGGGACAACCGAGTGGCCAGAATCTGGGTTCAAGTCCTCAGTGCTCTGCCAGCAGGGAACAAATGTGGGTGAGCCCCTGTTCCAGAGCCATCCCAAGGGGAACATGGTTCCTGCCCTGCCTACCTCAGGAGCCTGAGGCTCAGCTCTATGCCTAACACTCAGCAGCCAGAGGACAGGTCTATAGAATGAAGGATAAAAATCTACTGTCAGCAGCTCCCAGTAACAAGCCACGCCTGGCCTCGGCTGCAGTGGCAATAGCAGATGCCTTTGTGTCTAGGGCCAGCTCTGGCCGGAAGCAGGCCCCTCCCTGACCCTTGCTAGGGTGTCCCAGGCACTATCTCTAGGAGGCTGGGCAGAGGAGAGGTGAAAAGGGGAGGCCCTCCTTGCTGCAGGGCATGGCCTCTGCAGCCCCCAACATACCATGGATGGTGGGAACAGGCAGGACTGAGGCCAAAGCACCAAGAAGCCTGTGGGGCGGTATAAGGGCACAGCCAGCCTACACCCTCTAGCCCATTCCAACTGTTGGCAGCTTGGGAATGGTCCTCAGTCCCTTAGAATCAGTGGCTCAGTGGTTGTGCGTTGACCTGTGAACCAGGAGGTCATGGTTCCATTCCTGGTCAGGGCACATGCCCGGGTTTTGGGCTTGATCCCCAGTGGGGGGCGAGCAGGAGGCAGTCGATCAATGATTCTCTCTCATCATTGTTGTTTCTATTTCTCTCTCCCTCTCCCTTCTTCTCTGAAATCAATAGAAACATATTTAAAAAAAAAAAAAGAACCTTACCACTGCCACCTCTCCCAGAGACTCAACCCAGGCTGGCAGACCCTCGACCTATACACTTGACACCCTGCTGCTCTTTCCCAGTCACTGGGGCCTGATGGGAGGAATCACAGGTCTCTCAGCAGAGGGCTCAGCATGAGGCTGACCTTTACTTCAAGGGCAGCACCAGAGTAAGGGTAACTACTCCCAACCCCAGATTTGTCATCATGGAAGGCAGAGGCAGAAGGGACAGCAGGGATTTCACTCCTTACAAGGCCCTGGATTCTCCACCTTGACATCTAAAACCCCAGAGGATCCCTAGACAGTTTGACTCAGTGGATAGAGTGTCAGCCAGCAGACTGAATGGTCTGGTGTTTGATTCCAGTCAAGGACACACCCAGGTTGAGGCTTGATCCCCAGTAGGGGGCGTGCAGGAGACAGCCAATCAATGATTCCCTGTCATCAATGATGTTTCTATCTCTCTCTCCCTCTCCCTTCCTCTCTGAAATCAGTAAAAATATATTTAAAAAAAAATTAAAATAAAAAAATAAAATCTCGGAGCTCTCCCCACTCCAGTTCTGAAAGAGAACTTTCAGCAGCCCTTCAAGCAGCACCTCTGCCTGAGCTGAAATGGAGGGGGACACGATGGTACCAAAAGTGTGGTATTCTAGCTTAAAAACAGCACCAAACGCCTGATTTCTAGGATACACAGTGGAGATGGGATGGGAGATGGAGCCCTGCCCCTCCATCCTTTGTGCTCCTTTCACTCCAGGTCAGTACTTCACCCTGCTCCTCACCTAGAGAGGGGAGGGAGTTAGGGCCCAGCCCCACCTCCTTGGAGGGAGAACACCCTGCAGCCCCTTATTTGGGGCCTAGATCCCTATCCTCCACCCCACCCTCCAAGTCTGACTCCAACACTGTCCCTCACCCCTCTGAGAAGCCTCCTGGGTACACACCTGGCTGGTTCTTGCTGTGGGCTCCTAGGGGGCAGGGATGGGAGTTCTCTAGGTCCAGGAGAAAAGGGTTGTGGGACCTCCTAAAAACACTGGGCCTTGGTCCATGTTGCTCAGTGGTTAGAGTGTTAGCCCACACACTGAAGGGTCACAGGTTTAATTCCAGGTCAAGGGCATATACCTGGGTTGCAGATTCAATTCCCACCTGGTCTTTGGAGTGTTGTCATGCTCTGCTGGGGCTGCCAATTTGGTGGTGTTCCCCTGGCCCAGGGCTGTGCCTTTATGGCCCCTTCCTGGGACCCAATGTTTTCTTTCTGGTTTGTCTTTTTTTTCTTTTGTAATCCTCACCCAAGGATATTTTTCCATTTATTTTTATTTTATTTAATTTATATATATATATTTTTTATTGATTTCAGAGAGGAAAGGAGAGGGAAAGATAGAAACATCAATGATGAGAATCATTGATCAGCTGCCTCCTGTATGCCCTCCACTAGGGATCAAGCCCACAACCCGGGCATGTGCCCTGACCAGGAATCGAACAGTGACCTCCTAGTTCATAGCCACCATTGATTTTTAGAAAGAGTGGAAGTGAGGGAGAGAGAGAAAATGATACAGGGAGGGAGAGGGAGAAAGAGAGACATCCATGTGTCTCTCTCACATCCATTGGCTGCCTCCCACCTGTGCCCAACCCACTCCTGCTCCTGCAGCACCAAGCACACACCTGCTCTTCTAGGTCTGTCAGCCCTGTCTCCCTGACCCCCAACATCAGTTCTCCACCTGGGAAAGGAAATGGGCACTCAGGGCATGCCCCCCAGCCCCGGCGGATGAGGAACATCTCCCTGCCTGGCTGAAGCCTGCATGCAGGGAAGCCGGGAGAGTGCCTTCCAGCGAGACCCTTCCTCATGGTAGGGGTGTGGGAAAGGAAACTCCGTGTTCTGAAGACGGATGAAGCCCCAACCTCCAGTCTGGGATCTGGGATCCCAACATCTCCCCTAGCTCTAATCCGCCCACTCTCCCCGCCCATCTCCAGCCCTCAGCAAATCTGTTTCTCGGACTCCCTCAAACTGCAAGGAGAGGCTGAAAGCCTGGACTACGGACACTCAAAAAGCAGTCCGCCCCTACCCGGCGTGCCCTCCACCACGGAGGCTGGGACCCCCGGGTGGCAATGCAGCCCACCGCTAGGATCCGGTTTTTGCAATCAGGTAGGTAAAGGTCAGGAAGCGCCTGTCCCGTCCCGGAATCCGGGGCGGGCGGGCGGGCCGGGGTGAATCATTAACCGGCCCCAGCCTGGCGCTCCTGGCGGCACCCGACATCTCCGCAGACACCACGCACTTGCTAGCCCAAATCTCGATCCCTAACCTGGGGGAGGGACACTCCAAACACACAGATGGACTGATGGACGGACGGACCCCCCCCACCTCCTGGTCAAGCCTCCTGGAAGATCATGGTCTGAGGGACCTCGGCCCCCTCCTCATAGCCGAGGAAATTGAAGCCATGGTTCCAAGGCCCAAGGTCACCCAGAAGGCGGTGGCCGGCAGGGGGGGAGAGAGCGGGCCTCCTGCCAGCAACTTTCCCGGATCCAGGAACTTTCCTGCCGGCCAGCAGCCCGAGTCCAGGCCAGGGCTCCTTCCAACGCCCCAGAGCGCGCAGGCTCTGGGATCCCCATTCATCGTCTCCAGGCGCTCGGGCCAGAGTGTGAGGTGGGTCCAGGACTTCGGACCCCAGCCTGGTTGCGCCCACGCGGAAGCTCCAGTGGCCGGCAGTTCCCAGGACCCGCAGATTCGGCAGGAAATGCCGCTCGCTTAACTCTCCCATCTGGGCCTGCCCCAGACAGGGCAGTCTCCTCTAAGGGGGTACGTGGACTCCAGCCGGACAGGGCGTGAGTACCCCACCCCGGCCGCCACACTCACCAGGTAATTCATTGTGTCCCGCCGGCCTGCCTGGGGCCCCAGCTCCCCGCAGGGACGCACACCGAGCTGCCCGCGCCACACGCCCCGCCCTGAACGTGCCACAGGCGCCCAGGTCCAGGTCCGGCTGCCGCTGCCACCACGCCTGCTGCTGCTGCCGCTGCCGCCACCGCCACCGCCACCCAAAGCGGGGTCCCCTCTTGCTCCGCCCGCTGCGGGCCAGCCTAGCCCGGCTCCCGGCATTCCCAGCCGTGCACGCCCATTGGCGGCTGTGGCTCCCCATGCAAATGAACTGCCTGCCCACAGGGCGCGGGCACGAGCGGGAGTGCACGGGCACGCGCCGCCCAGTGGACCAACCCCCACCCCCTACCAGCACCAAGCTAAGCTGTAAGTGCTGCCGGCCAAATGCCAGGCTTTAAGCCTAGTACACTGATATTTCCTTTTCTCCATCCAAATGCACGTCCCCAACCTATACCTTTGGAGAGAATGCGTCCCTCCTCAAAGGCCTTAGCCTCAAAGGCAACGCCTCCTCTTCTGGGCAGACTACGATTGCCCTTTTTCTCTTCTTGCTCCTCCTCCCCCTCCTTCTCCTTGTACTTCTGCAGCTTTTGAAGCTCCAGCCTCAAGTTGACTTATGCCTTCCCCGCCTACCAACCCCGGGGCATCCCACGGTGTCCTTCATGCCCTCATACTCGGAGGGAATCTGAATCTGGAGGTAAAGGGGAGGGGGTCGCCCCAGCTGGCAGAAACTAATAACCACCATGGCAGGGACTCAGGTTATGCCTACCATGTAAGAGCCCAAGGAAATGAAGACTTAAGACAGGGAGGTTGGTAACCGAGAGGGTGTGGACCCTGAGCTCATCCTGTTCTACCAGACTGTTCGAGGCTCCAGTCCATTCATGGACAAGGGGCTCACCATCTCTCACCTTCTCCACTTAATTGAATCCAGCCTCCCTGAAGCATGCTCCCCCTCCCCCAAGGTCTCAGGCCTGCCCTAGGAGCTCTGACCTCATCCCAATCCCTTTGTCAGCCCTGTCCAGGCCTAACACACTAGCCCAACAGCTCATCTGTTTCAGCAACATGGTAGGGGTCTGCAGGTAATGAGAGAAGGAAGAGCCACTACCATCACCGGTGGGAAACTGAATGGAAAGTGTCTTGGTTCTCCTGAGTCCCTACTCCCTAGGCTGCAGGTCACTGACTGTCACCTCACACAGCAGATCCAGGGTGTGCCCGTCCCTGAGCTTGGTCCAGGCTTGCACAGTGGCCTACAGGGAGATCTAGGATGGACCCTACTCCAGAACCGGTCAGTTTGGTGTCTTATTCCTGGATCCTCAGACAGTCAACATCCTGGGCCACTTACTAAGTATGCAGACACCATCAGGCAGCTCGCAGTGCCAGGGAAACAGTGGGGCAGAGTCGGCTTTGCCCTGCAAAGAGCCCTGAGGCATGGCCTATAAAATATATATAAAGCCAATATGTATCCACAGCTATCCCTCCACCTGACACACACACCTGACACCCAGGCCAGGTGTACCACCATGGGCAGGCCCTTTCCTATATGTAAAATGAAGAGGCTGAACTAAGGCAGCCCAAGTCTGGCTGGTCATGGGTCCCCTGCAGAGCTTGTTAAAAAATACATTCCCATGTCACCTCTCCAGAAAAAACATGTGGGGGAACCTGAGCATCTGCATTTCCTCAAAGCTTCTTGGGGAACCATCAGACAGAACTCACAGCATAAGGGGTGGGTAAGGAACAGTGGGATTTGGACACAATGGGACCCAGAGTCCTCCAGGAGCAAAACAAATGGGTACCACCCTATGCCCTCCCCAAGACAGGCTCCCTCGTCACCCTCAAAACAGCCCACTTCCCCACAGAAGAAGAGCCAGCTCTCAGAGAAACACTGCCTAGAGCAGTGGTCGCCAACCAGTGGGTCTGTGAGGTCCAAAAGGTTGGCGACAGCTGGCCTAGGGCATCCTCTCCTGCGTATTCCCAATGGCTGTGTCCCAAAGTCAGACAAGAAGCTGTGGCCTCCCCTAAGCCCTGACCCCATTCCTAGGTTCCAAGGGAGCAGATCGAAGCCAACTGGGTCATGCACGAACATTTGTCTGGAGGGAGTCCTTAGGTTTTTCCCAGGTCACCAATCCTGTGGGGTGAGAGGTGGGGAGCAGGCCTCACAGCCAGGCCTGTCCTGCAGGCAGGAGGTCTCTGCAGGGATAGGCTGGGACACCAAAGTCCTGGCCCGCAGCTCTGTCCTAGATGGCTTAGGGAGAGAGGAGGTGGCTGGCTGGGAACAAGGGAACAGGAAAAAGAGACCCTCCAGTCTCTGGGGCTGGATTAAAGCAGCTCAGGGGGCGGGGTTGCTGAGGGGGGGGGGGTAGGTGGGGGAAGGGAACCCAGCTCAGGCTCAGGCATTTCAAAAATTTGCTCCTTTTCCACTTAAACTCCCTCCCCCCAGCCTGTGCCTCCCAGAATGGCATTTCCGCTTTGGAATCAAGGCGCTAGGATCCATGCCCGACTGTACAAGAAGGAGGGGAAGAGGAATGCCCCTTCCCAGGCCTATGTGGGAGGGACATGGAGAACAGGACTCACTGGGCAGGCTATGATTGGGGTGTATCGTGTATAGGGGAGCAGACCTTCCTGGGCTGACAGCCTCCGTGGGGCCCTGAGCCAAGGTTCTATGATCACACGCTCATTTCATGCCCACAGCAATTCTGCAAAACAGGCTTCACAATTGGCCCCATTTTCCAGATGAAGAGGTTAAGACCCAGTTTACAGCCCCTTTGCCCCAGACCCTACCTAAGTGGGAAGAAGAACTTGGGACCCAGCTCCCATTCTCTGGGCTTTCCAGGTCTTATTCTGCAAGTCAGACCCACTGCACTATGAACAATTCTTGCTTTAGGCTCAACAATGTCTGTTGCAGCATTTATAACTGTAAACAAAGGGGTGGGGCATCACCTAAATGACCAACTATAGCGGACAGGTGAGGCAACCACAGCCTCTCAATGGAATATCGTGCAGCTATAGGACGGCCTCTTTCAAAGACCAAAAGCAAACAAGACCATGTTTATGACAATGGGAAGTGAAGAGAGCGGACTCAAACCGCTTGCACGGTGATGCAGCAGCCCTTCCTCTCCTAACGCTTTGGTCTTCCCAGCAGCACCGAAGAGAGGCTGGATGGATCAGCGGATGGCTGACTCTCAGAGCAACAGCAGGAAAGGATTTCCTGAGACCGGAGGTGAGTGCTGCCAGCCCCAGGGACAGGAAGAAATGATATATCTGAAGGGCCACGGGGTATCGAATTCAGCCTTCCCTCTGGGCTGACCACTCACCTTGGCAAGCTCAAAACCAGCTTTCGAGCTGGAGCCAGCTCTGCCTGGGTGAGGGTGTCAAGGGACCCCTGTTGGTGGCCTGGAGAAGAGATGAGCCCAGCTGCATCAAGAACTGCCGTCTAACACACAGCCCGGACACGGTCCTTGCTGCCACACTGAGGGCCAGGATAGAGATATCACTACCCAGAGGTTCAGAGAGAGGTAGGGCCTTGCCCAGGTCCTACTGCCAGGAAGCGGCAAAGCTACACCCATAACCTAGCTACCCAGGCGTGTCCCCATGGAAAAGCACCCAGGTGACGCCAGAGAGAGCAGAGTAGGCACTCTTAGGGCGGGTGTTAGAGCTGTCAGTCATAAGAGCTTTCCTATCCTCCGCTGACCTTTGAGGGTGGAGTAATCAACCAGGCAGTTCATTTGTCATTACAGTGGTGATTCTGACTGTGGGGAGGTGGGCGGGCCCCACAGCCTGGAGCCAAATCTCTCCCCAGTTACCTCCACTGGGGCAGGGAGGCTCTGGTCCTCAGCCTGCCATTCCCTTCTGCATCCCCCAGGCCAGGCCCAGAGATGTGGGTGCAGGGGCAGGGCCAGGACAAAAGGTGTGAGGATGGAGTGATCAGGTGCAGGGACAAAGTGAGGGATGGGGAGGGGGCCTGGGTTTGGGCAGAAGACAGACTGGCCTCCCAGATCCAGGCCTGGATTCCAGAAAATCCAGTGCCCTCACCTTCCTGCACTTCCTTCCCTCCACACTCTGGCTGTTTCAAGGAACTGGAAGGAGCAGCATTCTCTCCTAATTCTGTTAACTGCTTTTCTAATTTGAAAATTAAAGCTCAGCAGGGGAACCTATAGGGAGGTGCCTGCTTCAGAAAGGGGCCCAGGGTCTCTCTGCCCAACTCAGGGTGCTGACTCTGGTACCCTCAGTCCCCCTTTCTCCTTTGCAGCCCCCTCTTCCACTCTCTAGGTGGGGGACCTTCCTGGGTGCTGTCAGGCAGGTGGGAGCTCTCCTATCCTAATGAGAAGGTTGGGGCCTGGGTGCACTTGCGCTTCTCCTTGGCACTGGGACACACGCCTGGCGTCCTCCCCTCAATACTGCCTGGAGGGTGAATCAGGCTGGCAGAAGAAACAGGGGTGGGGAAGACAGAGGCTGGGTTCTGGCTGAAGGAAAGGAGGGTGGGAGCAGGTGGGGCACAGAGATAAGCCCGTCCTCAGGGAGAAAGCTTAGCTGCTGGTGGCCACTGGGCTTGGGGTGACAGCCTGGGCAGGCAGGGACAGGGTGTGGTCAAGAAGCCGGCCCCAGCCCTCCATCTGCTCTTGCTTCTCCCCATAGCAACCAGCCCAGCACATCAGGGCAGTCAGAGGCGGGTGACTTCACATGCCATCTGCTGTCTCCTCACCCCCGAGCCTGCTTGTGTAGGAGCAGAGGTACCCAAACCCACAGAGACCCACAGAGATGTGCAGAGGGCGGAACAGTGCTGCCCAGCCACACAGCTGGGATAGGGGGTCGGGGAGCCAGTATTGTCACAGGAGGGGACTCTGAGGGCTCGGGGAGCACTGGGGTGAGCGTACAGGAAGAAGTGGGTACAGAGCTAAGGCTGCCACTGGGAAGGCACTGTTTGTTCTCCCTCCTCAGGCCACACTGTGGAGCATCCCACCTGAGCCTGCTCCACCTACAGAGAAAGGCTCCGTTTGTCCCAGGAGACATTAAAGATCCCAGACCCTCAGCCCATCAAGCAGCTTTCAGAGCCTTGGTTTGTGCGTTTGTGAAGTGTAACCCAGTGGTTCCCAACATGAGGCACACGCCCCAAGGGGGGGGCAATTTGATTTTTAAGGGGGGCAATTCGAGAATAAGTTATTAACAGTGAATTTTTTGCATTTCTTATGGTTCTAGGGGCCTCATATACAGTATATAAATATATATTGTGACATATTTATGCATTTCAGTTCTCTATTATGTTTTTTGAAACTTGATTTGCTATTTTTTCATCACTTCATATTATTATTTTTTAACAATTTCTTAATGATTTCTTCCTCAGTACTTCAACTGTCCTTTTGTTCTTTTATTTTTCTCTTTCATGGATGCCATGTTCTTTGGAAGCTTGTTTAGATCAAGTTAATGGTCTTTTAGGCTTCCTCCACATGAATAGGAGTTCACTTTTTGAATAACAAGAATTAGTATATGTCACAAGGGGGACATTTTAGAGATGCTTAGGTGGAGTGTGGCCACAAAAAGATTGGGAACCACTGGTTAACCACTGCCAGCAGCCCTGCCGATCACCAGGCCACCAGACTGAGGCATGGTGCATGGTGCACAGTGGCACCCTGGTGTCAGCAGCACATCCCTCCCCTGCCCATCACACACCAGACCCATCCTGCCAGGCACCAGGGGCAGGGGTGTTCTCCACTCAGCCCTGCTCTCCCAGCCCCTGCTCAGGCGCCCTGAGCTTCCCCTAATCCAGCGGTTCTCAACCTGTGGGTCTCGACCCCTTTGGGGGTCGAACAACCCTTTCACAGGGGTCGCCTAAGACCATCGGAAAACACATATATAATTACAGATTGTTTTTGTGATTAATCACTATGCTTTAATTATGTTCAATTTGTAACAATGAAAATACATCCTGCATATCAGATATTGACATTACGATTCATAATAGTAGCAAAATTACAGTTATGAAGTAGCAACGAAAATAATTTTAAGGTTGGGGGTCACCACAACATGAGGAACTGTATTAAAGGGTCGCGGCATTAGGAAGGTTGAGAACCAATGCCCTAGTCCCTGAACTATAAGAACAAAACCTCAAGGGAGGCTCTGAGATAGAATCTTTCTGCTGAGCCCTGTTGCCCCAGATCCACAGCCAATGCAGAGGGTGGTGGGCAGGGTCTCCCCCGCGGGTGTGTGGGGGTGGGGAGTGGCTGGTTGCAGGCTCTATCACATAATTAATGTGCTGGTCACTCCTCTCACTAGCATACTGCTGCCTGGAAATGCATCCACGTCTCTGGTTTGGGGGGTGTGGGGAGTGGGAAGGCATAAACAAGGGAGCACCTGTGGTGGTCAGGGGTCTGGAGGAGAACAGCAGAGAGCAGAGGGATGGCAGTGAGGACTATTTTATACAAAGTGCCTGGGGCAGCGGGGAGGGCCTCTCTGAGGAGGTGGCATTTGAGTAGATATGTAAATCTTTTGCTAAGGCTTATTATGCAGAAAAAAAGTAACAGTAAAGATTTGTAAAAATAGCACAGGCATGCCAACTCCCTCAGTGTGAAGAGCAGAGCCTGAAGTGTTAGGGACACAGGGAATGGCTCCCAAGCAATCCTCCCACCCCCCACCTGGGCTTCTTGAGTGGTGGGGTCTCTACTGGGCTGGGCCTCTCAGAGTTGAAGCAGAAGCAGCCAGGAGTATCTACCTGTTGGGGTGTCCTGGCAGGCAGCCAGGGATAAAGAGGAGTAGGGACAAGGTGTGGTTAAGAAGCCGGGGGAGGGATTCAGTCAGCTCCCAGGAAGGCCTCCATCCTTTCCTACCTCCTGCTCTCCTAGAAGCCTCTTCCCACCAGGGTCTCTGGAGTGGAAAGGGGCCCAGGACAAACACAGGTAACTCAAAAACCTAAGGTGCTTCCCCCCACAGGCAATCTGGGAAGAGGGTTTCCAAACTTAGACACGTGAGGAGGGCTGTGAACAGAAAGTGTTCACACCACTTTCTGAACAAGCACAGAGCAGGGGATCCAGGATTTGGTGGCACAAACTCCCTGGCCATGCCTCAAGGCACACATAAGTGGATATCAGGTTTTGTAAAATACTGACAACACTAGTGTTTCAGGACTTAAAAATACACAGCATACAAAAATTAGAGGCAGATATTGATCAGCAAGAGAATGGACAAATATATAAATTCATATTCATAAATGGAACACGACTGGGATAGGTGCATCAGGGAGCCAGCAACAAAAAGAGAACTTCTACACAACACGTGGATGAAAATCTCAAAACCATTATGCTGAATGAGAGAAGCCAGACTCCAAAGAGTATATACTATATGCTTCCACTTATATAAAGTTCAAGAACAGGTGAGTCTAAGCCATGATGAGAGAAATCAGAATATTGGCCACCTTACAGGGGACGGGGGACACTTGACTATAAAGTAATACTTACAGCCCTGGCTGGTGTGGCTCAGTTAGTTGGAACATCGCTGAATACTCCAAAAGGTTGCGGGTTCAATTCCCAGCCAGGGCACATGCCTAAGTTTCGGATCTTACCCGAAGGGATGTGTAAGATGTTTCTCTCTCTCTCCCTCCCTCTCTCTAAAATCAGTAAGCATACCCTCAGGGGAGAATTTTAAAAAAGGGATACTTGCAAACTTTCCGAGATGATGGAGACATTACCTTGATTTGATTGATGGTTACATGGGTTCTACATTAGTCAAAACTCATCCAACTGGATAGCTAACATCTGTCCATTTCACTACATGGAAAATCTACCTTGGAAGAAGAGTTTCAACTGGTAAAAATAAAACAAAGCACAGAGGAAAAAATACATAGAATTAAGGATACCAAAAATAGGAAATGCAACCCTGAACCCATCTGACTGCCAGGGAGCTTAAAGTTAAATTTGTATGCCTATCTTCCCCATACACTACATAGCTTCTGGATCTTTTGATGACCCCAGACTATTTGTGTCCTTCACTATAATCTGCTTCAAATCCTTCTTGGAACTTGGTGGGGTTTAAATAATATAAAATGACTGAAAAGCCTTCTCAGCCTCTAATCCCCCTTAGAGAAGGGATTAATCTTAGAGCCAAACCTTGTGACCATCTCTCCTGCCAGAGTGGGCATCCACTGCCACCTCTCCTGAGGTCCCCAACCTGTCTCCAGCTCTTTTTCCTTTTCTTGAAGAGAGGAGACACCGGCCCAGCACACAGTGACTAAGAGTAAGCTGAAGAAACGATGGGTGTGAGGAGGATGCAGGCAAAGCAAGCAGCTGTAAGGAAGCCAGGTCTAGGTTGGGGAGGACGAGCACAGAGAGGGAAAGGGACAGGCGCAGGTACAGCAATCTTAGGGAGCACAAACTTATGCCCAGGGTGGGAAGTGGGGGTCAGTAGGTGCCACCATCACAGCCTGGCGGCCCACCTGTCTCACTTGCAGGCATGAGCCCCTCCATTAAGGTACAGGAACCCACTTCACCGGTGCTCTCCTTCCCAACGGCCTCTTACTGCAGGTTGCTGCAGACCTCATTTGAGGACAGGCCTGCACTCTGAGCCTACTCCCGGAGCACTCAGGGCAGGCCATCCACCTGCAGTTCACTCTGTCAGTGGAGTGAGACCAAGCAAGGCCCACCCATGGCTTATCAAAGGCTCAAAAGGAAGGGGTCCTGCAGGCAGGCGGGGGCAGGGGAGAGGCCAGGGTCATCCCACCACTAAGGCCTTGGTGGGAACCACACCGACCATCAGAAAGGGGCACTGGAGGCAGACTGGGGCAGGCCATGGAGAATCGTGCTGGAGCCAGAAGTGGGTCTTGGTCACTGCACCAGCCAGCAGTGGCAGGATAGATGATACCTCAACAATAGTAGCTGCTATGACTGATTAGCCTCTTAGTAAGTGCTTTCTGCAACCCTTGCCAAGTTCTCACAAAACCCCAAGAGCTCAGCGCAGTTCACATCTCCATAATACAGAGGAGACAACAGGCTCAGAAACTTACTCGAGGTATAGATGACGCAGCACCATTCATTCCAGAGCTCTTGCTCTCAAGCCACCGAATATCTTCCCCAACTAGAGCAACCTCTCTGGGAACCCCACTCAGCCTTCCCGACAAGGCTCCGGGACAGCAGCTGAAATGCCAGCTCTCTGCACAAGGACACAGCCACCTGTCTGTGGGGATTCCTCAGTGCTCCCAGGGCCACATCCTTGGCAGGCAGTCAGGGCAAGCTGGGGCAGAGGCAGAGAGAGAGGAGCCGAGCAGGCCTGGATCCTACCCCAAGGAAGCCTGCAGTCTGGTGAGGGAACCTGACAGCAACCAAACAACCCCAACAATAAAGGCATAATCACAGATGGGGGTCCCGGAGGGCTTCCCAGGGCAATGCCCTCAGCTTGAGCACTCAAGAGTGAGCAGGGATGCCGAAACCGGTTTGGCTCAGTGGATAGAGCGTCGGCCTGCGGACTGAAGGGTCCCAGGTTCGATTCCGGTCAAAGGCATGTACCTTGGTTGCGGGCACATCCCCAGTTGGGGGCGTGCAGGAGGCAGCTGATCGATGTTTCTCTCTCATCGATGTTTCTAACTCTCTATCTCTCTCCCTTCCTCTCTGTAAAAAATCAATAAAAAAATATATATATAAAAAAAAAAAAAAAAGAGTGAGCAGGGAGACCTGGTGAGCAAGGCTGCGCTGGAGATCACTCCCTGCAGAGGGAGGGCCGCGCAGAGCCAAGGCCAGGTAGGGAGAGGGGATGTGGCAGGAAGGGCATGCCTTGTGCTCTGGAGACTGAATGAGGACTTTGGACAGGGACACTGCCTCTTCTCACCGTCCTCTTCTGAGCCATCCTACCAGGCTCCAGTTGTCCACAGCCTGGCTGCCCAGGCCGGTGCCTCCTCACTCCCTGGCCAGCTCCCCAATCACAGCACTGGCTGGCACAGAGCCAGGCACGAGGGGCCCCGGGATCACTGGCGGAGGTTCAGCCAGGTGCCACGCCTGGCCCACTGATCTCCATCGACCACTACTGGGGCTGCACAGGGCTAGACCCACCCTGCTGCACAGCCCTGGGCAAGCTGCCTCGTCTCCCAGGGGTCCCGAAGGGGTTACACTAACTCATGATTGGAAAGCCACAAGCAGAGGATCGGTCTCTCAGCAGACTTGGCCTCTGTGGACAGCTCAACAAGCCGCAACCCCCACAATTAGAGAGGCCTTGCAGGATGATGCTCACTTTCTAGCGCTGGATCCTGCCAAACTTTGTTCCCACCCTGGCTCTCTCTCTCAGTGGCCATGCGACCTTGGCAAGACACAGGTCCTGCCTGAGCCTGTGAAGCCCTGAGCCCAGCACCTGGCACACAGGTCACTCTCTACATGTCAGCACCTTCACTCCTTAAAAGAATCCATCCCTCAATAAAGGAACAGAGGAGGGGCTGGAATGGCTGAGCCCATTTCACAGGCAAAAAACAAGAGTCAGGAACAGACAGCAGGGAATTTCTCTACAAGCTGGAAGTTGGCCTCTCGCCAGACAGTGCTAGGGGGCAGTCAACACCTTGTCACTCCTAAACACCGATCATGCCAGTGCCTGCCAGAGGGTCTGAGGTGGGTGGCACAGCCGTTTTCCTCTCAAATGCTTCCTGCCTACCCAGAGGCAAGAAACCAGCCTGGGGCACCCAGTGGCCATGCTGAAGAGGAAGGCAGATGTCACAGCCCAAGCCTGAAGTGTCTCCAGGTGGAGCTCAGAGCCCAGGAAGGAGCACTGCACAGGGAGTCAGAAGGACCCTGTGTGCCTTCCCCTCTCTGGGACCCAGACCCTATGCGGGTCAAATGACAGTGAGACCAGCTGACCCCTGGAGGGTCCTCCTGCTCTAACACTCAGTCAGTCACTCCTGGCTCAACCAGCCCATCCCAGCCTCTTCTCTCCCCATCATCACCTCCCATTTCATTCTGAAGCATCTTGTAATTTCCGTGGGCCAAAGTGCCTGCGTCAGCCATCCAGGAAAAGACTGCCCAAATGAACGGGTGTACTTAAAACCCAAATGTGTCCATGAGTACCACATGGGAAGTCACCATTCTGGGTTCCAAGAGCAGGGCTTGAGCAAGCTGCTTGCCTGGAAGCCTTCAAGGGGCCTCACCACTTAACCAGCACATGAAAGCAATTTTCCGAACATTTCATGGCTGCTCCGAAAATGAATTCCTCCTCCCAGCCCCACCAGCTTACACATTTCCCAAGGTCCCAGTAGAGAGCCAGGGTGATCTGACAGCCCTGCCACATAGGGAACAGAGGGTGAGACCCCTGCCAACCCCTGCAGAATCCCTGGGGGCTGTGGCTGCAGGCAGGAGGGTGGGAAGTGACTTGGAGCTGGCAACAGTGTGGACAGGCCAAGCAGACCTTGGCTGCAGGTCTTCACAGCAGTGGCCACAGCAGTGCCGGTCTATCCAAGTCATAACCAGGCCCTGGCCTTCCTGCCATCCCTCTCTTGTTACAGATGGGTCCGCCGAGGTACCCAGCCCAGGAAGGCTGCCCAAACTCCTGTAAGGCAAGGGGTCTGGGTGCCATCCTCTGCTGTGACTGTGGACAACTAAACCAAATCAAGGGCAGACCTCCCACATGGAGGCCCATCCAGGCTCTGAGTGACCCGAGTCCCATTCCCTAAGACCGAGGCCCTCAAACAGGCTCAGGTGGTCTGCCTAGTCCCTCCGGCCAGCGCCCACAGGGTCAGGGCCGGGCTCCAGAAAAGACCCAGAGCCTTGCAGGAAAGCAGAGCAGGAGGGAGGGGCATGGCAGGCATTTTCCGTCTTTCTTTCTTTTGATGAGGCAATTATGCTCTGAACCAGAATAAATAGGGGGTGGGGGTGTTCACATCAGCACTGTCTGGAAGCCCTAATTTTTTCATCTGCAACTCTGCATTACCACTTCTGGAGGCGGGCAGGAGCTGGGATCTTTAATTCCATAATAACAATGCTTTGCACTTACACAGCATCTCTCCTCCAGTAATCTCTATGGTGGTTAATTATGAGGCCACTTGCCCGGCCAGGAAGCCCCAACTGTCTGCTTCACCATAAGGATGGGGTCCCCCAGGTGAGGAGCAGTCCCAGAAACAAGGCCAGGTGAGCAGGCATTCCGGCCCATTGCCCATGCTGTCAGAGGGAAAAGCCCTGACTCAGGGGAACAATGGCTGGAGGCCACAGCTTTCCAGCCTGCAGAGAGCACCCCTTCTGTGGAGGCCTCTGGGTGTTGGCCCCACCTCAGCCTGTCCATCTGTAAAGCAGGCTGGGGCCTGCACCTGGGCCGGGTGCCTGGGGGTGGCTAGCATCACTTGCCACCTTCAGAAGGGGGGCCCCCGATGCTTCCAGATGCGCTGGCCTGAGTGTGGAGCTTCGGCCTGGAGGCTGCCCAAGCTCGTCTGCTGGGCCAGGAAGAGGGAGTGTCAGGAGAGAAGAGGAGCCCCCAAGGTGGGGAGGAAGGAAGGGAACTGGCCCTGTGCCCTTGGGGGTTCAGCGGCAGAGGAGAACTTCCCGGGAAAGTGAGCGCATCAGCCGTTGGGGGGCGGGGGGGGTTCTGGCACAGAACCCCACCCAGCCCAGCCGTCCTGGGGGACGGTGTCTCGGGAGAGGTCCAGGCCGGCGCCGGGCCTGGCCATCCCGGGAGGTCCCCGGAGCACAGCAGGGCAGCCATCCCTGGGGGAAACCACAGACCCCCCCTCACCGGCCCCAGGGTCCTGGCCTCCTGGTGCGAGTCCTGGAGGGCAGCAAGGGCCCCTCCTGACCCAGCTGTCTCAGGGGTCCCCGGGGGCCAACAAAGACCCCGCTAACCCGGCCGCCTGGGGCTCTCCCGAGGGCACTGCACGTACCCACGGGCCGGCTCTCCAGGAGGAGGATGGAAAGAAAGGCAGGGACAGAGAGGCCCGGCTTGGGGAGCCGCCCCAAGGTGCCCCCACACCC